>NW_028227274.1:67310064-67577564 GCF_978045245.1 Mus caroli
ACTCTGGTACAAGTAGAATGAGCTCCTTCCTTTAAAGGGTCCTAGTTCACGCTTTTAGTCCCAGCACTTGGGAGGCAGAGGCAGGTGGATTTCTGAGTTCAAGGCCAGCCTGGTCTACAGAGCAAGTTCCAGGACAGCCAGGGCTAAACAGAAAAACCCTGTCTTGAAAAACAAAACAAAACAAAACAAAAACAAAAAACAAAAAAAGAAAGAAACAAAAAGAAAGGAAAAAAAGAAAGAAAGAAAAACTAACAAAACAATTTTTTTAAATTAAATAAATTAAATAAAAAACAGGGCCCTAGTGTTAAATATACACCAGATTAAGCCAAAACCACCATGGCTCATACAAACCAGACCCCAGAATTTAAAAGCAAACAAAAAACAAATGAAACTCATATAAATATCTCTATATTGGCCACCTTCTTCATTATATTAAGGGGACTAACATTCTCTCCTGATGCTTGCTGCAAAGGAGATGCAAGTTTGTATGCAAGTTTGTAGGGTTGAATTCTGTGCCATCCTCAAGTTGGACTTTTCTCCGGGTAAGATGTGGGAACCATTGTTCTCTGGGGCTAAGAACCAGATCTGCTTTTCAAGTTCTCTTGAACTCTTTTGCTCTTCCTTGATGCTCAATCCTATTGCTACAAGAAGTGACACAGGAGGGCTCTGCCCTGTTCCTCCTTCACCTCCCACTCACAAGTTTTATGTCAGCAGGCAGCCCCATTGATCTAGCTGGCAAGGATGCTGTTCCCAGCTGCTCACACCCCCTTTCAAATCACATCCATTATTCTTCTTCGTTGGCATAGGTGAAGGTGATGGGGGCTATCCTGGGGACTTGCTGCAATGCCCACATGATCGTAGAAGTTGGCTGTGTGACCCAATACACAACATAATTGAGTGGGACTAGAAGCATAATCCGTTCCCGTCTCACCCTAGTAACTATGCCAAATTTAACAGAGAGCTCTCCATATGGTCTAACACAAGTGAGGTAATGTGTATATTATGCCATAATAAATGAAGTCTCATAGGTTTCAATGGCTCATAGTAGCTATCAGGAATTTTTCCTAGCAACTCATGGGAAACTGAGCAGCACGCCATAAATGGGAAAGCCATAAATAATTCCGTAGCTCAGCCACCAGGGCTGTGATGGAATGCTGTGCTTGCATTACCAACTCTAAACACTGACACGCATGTGAGCATGTCTGCCATTTTGTAAGCACTGAATGACTGGCAGTTGTTTGGGAAAGGTCTGGAGGCTGAAGGAGCTGTGGAGATTCTGGTCTGCAAAACTTATAACTCCAGGGTCACAGGGTCTGTAAAGACTATTAGCATTTGTAATTCTTGGGAGATATTTGATGAGCAAGGTAGAAGAGAGTGTTCATGGGATAAGCAATATCCGTTGACTTTCTTGATTGGTGTTAGGCTTCGACACATGGCTTGATGGTGGAGGGACAGAATGTGAGAATAATTGTCACTCACCAACTCTCAGCATGAGTTTGAAGAACTTTAAGGTGATTCCTTTTTGTGTCCAATGCCACAAGACCAGTGACAACTCAGATAGGGCCTACTTCAGCAGCTTGGGTCATAGAGTGAAGACATATGGGGACAAGCTATAGTTAATATATGATGAACAGGAAATCTTGGAAGAATTAAGCTGTTCTTGTCAGATACAAAGATGTGTAGATAATCTATTACTGCAAAATAATCTAAGATGACTTATAGAGCTTCCATTGAAGATCACAGGAATTATCTAATTCTGACTGCATTAGCCAGTCATAGCAATCTGTCCATCTAAACAAGCAATGATAAGAAAACAGGTTTGCAGTGACATTCTAACTTCTGCTTCTTTAATTTTCTCTTCTATTTGTACAAGAATTTTTTTTAAATTAACCAACAGAACTTCGAAACCAACATGTCTCTGCTCTTGCTTTCCCACAGAAGGGCTACTAACACAAACCTCTTCTCTTATCTGTGTGCCTTGTTATGCTTCTTATGCTTGCTCCTCCAACACACACACACATACACACACACACACACTCACACACTCACACACACATGCTTCCTATAAAGAACAGATTCAGAGATCTAATATGAAGTATTTCAACATTTGTTGTTCCCAACCTATGTGAACAGTGTGTCATGCCAATAATATTGTCTTATGCTCCAAATATATGTTGAAATCCTAACCCAAAGTGATGGCATTAAGATGTTGTGCATTTGGGAGGCAAAAACACTGTATTAGTCAGTGTTCTCCAGTGGAACAGAACCAATGCAATGATGTATGAATGTATAAAAGAATTTATCAAGTAATTTTTAAATTGGTAGCATCAGCAGACTCATACCTTAAAGTTGAGAGCATGGTGTTTACTTGGTCCTTGGAGTGGGAGTGTCGCAGCATTTAGATTAGTCCTACAATGGTTGTCTTTCATTTCATGGTGGGAGAGGGGGGCAGATAGTTTCTCAGTCTGCAAGGCTGTTTGTCACAGCAGACCCAGTCTGGCACTGAAAGTCCAGAGGGTTCCTGGAGAGTTGCTGGTCCCTATTCAGAAATGACAACCAGGAAATGCTGGTTCTGCTATCAGCCACAGGAACAGCAACAGTACCTGGGCAATTTACCTCAGGGGAATGTCTGGAGAGCAAGAGGCAAGACAATCTTCTTTCTCTTTTAAGCAGACTGCAAGCAGAAGGTCCCACTCACAATCAGGGCAGCCCTTCCTGCCATAATCAAGGCAACCAGAACACTTCTTCAGCTGAGACTTCAGCTCACCCAGGTGACTCTAATATCTGACGAATTAATATTAAAACCAACCTTTAGGGAGCAGTTCTGATGCTAAGGTTCTGTTCCCCAATTGGTTCGTGATCTGTCAGTAAAGAAAACCATGGACCAATTCCTGGGGAGAAGGACAGGCAGGATTTCTGGGTACCTGGAGGCAGGAGTTCACCATGCTTTGAAGAGAGGAGAACCAGGCAACCATGTGAGATCTTGGGAGGAGCAGTGGGCTGTGGCAGCTCCTTTAGGTGGGTGGTCAGAGATACTTAACAGGGACTAGATCCAACTGACCAACTGAAGTTCAGGGCAGGGTTTTCTAGGCAGATGATAGTAACACCCGGCAACTGTGTTCCAAGGCAAGTTGAAAATGAATAATTTTGTGTGTGTGTGTGTGTGTGTGTGTGTGTGTGTGTGTTTTATCCAGGGATTCAAGGGAAGCAGTGTGGGGGCTGGTAGTTCTGCAGATCCTGGAGCAAAGGTGAGTAGAGCAAAAGTACATGCAATAAGCAACCACAAGTTCTAGCATCTTGTTGTATTAGTGCTCTTATGGAAAGGTTCTATAATTGCATTTCCATCGTGTGAGGTTGTAGGAATGAAGTACTATCTGTGAAACCCCTATCAGATACTTAAATGTGATAGTACCTTGATCATACACATAGGGTCCTCTAGAATCCTCTGTCGCTCATAAATGACCCAGTCTAAGGTATTTTGTTACAGCATCCCAAATAAACCAGAGTAAACACATAATTTGTCATGTTCAGCAGGGATTCAATTGGTTATCCTAAATCCCACCTGGGATATGTTTATCAAGTATGCAAAGAAGTATCTAGAACTCAAGATGGAGTCCTAGGTGTTAAAGAATTAGTCTGGAGGAGTGTAGGACCAAAACCAAAAACAAAGGGTAAAAACCAAAACCACATCACTTAGGGCTCTCTGTAGAGATGAATGAAAGCAAGCAACATTTATATGAAGAGATTGAGCAGAGGGATGAAGATCGTGTATGAAAACAAACAAAAACAGAACCAAAACCAAACACACAAACAAAACTTAGAAAGCAGGAGTTCAGAAGGTGGCCAGGAACAGGAGGCAGGAGAGCCCACAGGCTTCTCCAGCTGGCCCCAGACATTCATTGTATAATGTACTTATGGATACATGAGTATAGAGGTTTCTGTTAAGAGCATAAAGCCAAGACTGAAAGATGGATCCGTAATTTAGAGCGTATAGGATCTGTATTTGGGTACCAGTACTCCCAGGGCAACCTACAACTACCTGTAACTCTATCTCCAAGGGATCTGTGTCTCTGGCGTCCACAGGCTCCTGTATGCTTGTGATACTGGCCCAGTGACTGTAGTTGGTCATTTTCTCCTAAAGATAAGCCTGGGAAGTTCAAACAAGGCTTCGGTCTACATGGGTGCTATGAGAAAGACTAGCCTATTTGGTCAGCGCTTGGATCTTCCTTGTAGGCACACAGCAAATTAAGGAAAATCAGAAGAATATAAATTGAGGTTTTCCTTAAGCTTCTGAGATGCCAAGAATGCAAGTTTTCCCCTGTAGACTTTGCAAATGCTCTTATGGCTCTTCTGATCTGGTCCTGGAGTCTGTGAAGAGAAGTTGTCTGTGTTTTGGGGTCATCTTACCTTTAATGGAGTCAGGTCATTCTATGTGCAGCTGCTGCCTTCATGGGGTTATCTTAGCCTCTTTTTTATTCATCTCTTGTCTTTGTTTTTAAAGGAAAGTTATTATTCTTGGGCTGCTAGGGACCTACAGTATCCACAGCTCCTTAAGCAAATCTGTGCTGGTTAAAACTCACAGTTGTTAAGAACAGACAATCACTGAGGCTACCTTTAAACAAAGGGAACTTACTGGAAAGCTGGGATATAAGGTAAAAAAACAGAGAGAGAGAGAGAGAGAGAGAGAGAGAGAAAGAGAGAGAGATTTATAGGATTGGAAAGGTAAGAGTTATACTGGTGTCTAAATGGCAAGAACTAATTGACAATCTTCGCATCATGTCAACCTTGGAATAAATCCATTTTAATTGTTGTTGTTGTTTTGTTCAACATTCAGATTTCAAAACTTATATCTTTTGTCCATTCATGACCGGAGACAAGCAGGTCATTTTGATTAACAGATTTGCCAGGACTGTAGGTAATGGAGGATGGAAAGTCTACAAAAGGAGGCTGGGGGGTTGCCTTCAAGAGGTGAAGGGTGGACTCTCCATGAACAGAACAACAGATGGTGTCAGCCTTCAAAGGCACCTTTGTTCCCAGTATTCTAGACTCAGACCTCCCGCATCTCCCCAGTCCAAACCGATCCAGATCCAGATGTCCGCTAGCCATGAGTTTAAACAGTCATGTGACCTAGGGGCCCTTGACATTTTCACAGGAGTATCATGTTAACTCTAAAAATCATCCCACCGAAGGAAAAGACCAATTCTGTCTTTGAGGAAGCACAATTCTGCGTGGCATGTATAGCTGCTGCCTTAGGTTTCTCCATGAAGGCACGGAATAGGCTGAGGAACTTAGGCAAACCATTGAAAGGAAAATGAAAAAAGAAAACACTCTAGTTTATCGTATTATCATTTCTAAATCATAATCAAGCTGAGAATTTTTGCTAGTGAAGTAATTGAAATTAAGGTGTGTTAGGTTTCCTAACGTTTGAGCAGAAAACGACCACCGGTGCAGAGGAAAATAATACCCTTCGTGAAGATCCATAGCAGTACTTCAACATTTAAGACAATATTGTAAATATATCAACTGTTCCCTGAAAACTAATATGGCATTTTGTTTCTTGTGACTGAGCACTCTACAGTAGCAAACATGTAGATGTAATTGGCCCTGAAAACAAACAAACAAACAAACAAACAAAAACAAAAACAGGAATCTGGTTCTCACAAAATCTATTTCATTTTTTTATTATTTGATAATCTTTTTGATTATTAAAGAACATTCGTGGGGATGTAAAACAGTCAAGAGCACTTCCTGATTTTGCAGAAGACATGAGTTGAGCTCCCAACATGCAAGGCAGGCATTAATTCTATCCTAAAGTAATCTGGGGCCTCTAGCTTCCTGGGGCACCTGCATTCATGCACACACGCACACACACACACACACACACAATACAAGTATGGGAAGAATATTTGCATCTCTATGATTCCCTACTATTAAATTCACTGCAGCCAAAAGCATAATCTTAGGGAGTCTTCTGCAGCATAGGCTTTTATTAGCTTGGTTTTGTATACATACGCAATTTAATTTTTAGCATATTAGACTTTTTTTCACATTGCAAAGGAAACAGCTTGTTAGAATTAGATGCATGATTTTTACAAAAGGAAACAAGTGCCTCTTTAAATGTATTCTAGTGCAATGTGGTAATTGGTAGATTAACTGAGGATTTTGCAGTAGATTATTTCATAGTCACCTGGTGGCGATAACCTTTGCCTTCACTGCCCTCGGTAATCACCTGCTCTCTCTTGTATTGATTATCTTGCCAACCTGTCGTTGCTCAGATGCCTGCGCAAAAGATGCTGACAACCAGCAAGCAGCCAGGAGTGTGAGGAAGAGGGATGCTAGCAGGAAGACTATTTTGTCCCTATAATCAGTTGAATTCTACTGAGTCCTCTTCTCAGAGTGTGTTCTCTGGGCTTGGAATGAGTCACTTGCAGTCTGCTCAGAAATATGGAGTCATATGGAAAAGCTGATGCACACTGGAGGGATAAGATTTCCAAAGTGATTTATCTTGGAGTGACAGTGGGATGGGAAAGAGAGGCTGATGGGTCTCAGAAAAGCTGGAAGCCTTTGGACTCTTATTCATTCTTCCCAAGACAATCCCTTAGCTAGTCCAGAGCTTCAGAACGTCACACAATTGCCTGAGGTACAAAAGTTAGGCCAAGCCTACTTAGTTAAGTCTCAGCTCTTTTATGACCTAGTCCCATGAGAGAGGTAGTGGGCAAATGGCCCACATTCCCGTAGCTTAAGTTTCTCTGCAGCGGGACTGTCAGGATTAAGTGAAACCATATACCAGGAGCTCCTGGCATACAGCAAATGTTTCTTTGGTAGGTTTAAAATTAGCTACCATTTAATGTGAGCCTGTGTGTGTTCCAGGCATTCAAAAGGACTCATCCAAGATACCACCTAAGAAACATACCATTTATGGATCAGGTACTAAATTCAGGGAGGATGAACAAGTTCAAATTTAGACTCAAACTTTTGGATTCCAAAGCCTGTGTACTTTCTTCTGAATTTGGGGTGTTGTTTTTGTTTTTGTTTTTGTTTTTGTTTTTGTTTTTGTTGTTGTTGTTGTTGTTGTTGTTGTTCTTCTTCTTCTTCTTCTTCTTCTTCTTCTTCTTCTTCTTCCTTTCCTCCTCCTCCTCTTCCCCCTTCTCCTCCTCCTCCTCCTCTTCCTCCCCCTTCTTCTTCTAGATCTAGAGGCATTCTGTATTACTCTAAGATTTGACTTTGTTAAGAAAGCAAGTATCTGAGCCTGGGGCATATAGCTCGGTTGTCACAGTGCTTACACAACATACATATGATTCTGGGTACACAGCCCAGCACTACACAAATCAGTTCTGGTGGTCTACACATGTCTCCTCACATTTGGGAGATGCAGAATGATGTTAAGTTCAAACTCTTCTTAGCTATAGAGTAAGTTAGAGAAAGGTCTTGAAAACTGAATGCCAGCAAAGTGATATTTCTATATCCATGTGACTCTTTGATGACACAGGAAAGGATCAGTCATGCCCTTCTACCATCTCCCTCTTACCTCCTCTTTGGCCCCACTCCTTTAGGGGGTGCTGTGTTTTGGATAAAGTTGAACCCTAATAATGTTTAATCATCAATTGCTGGAAGGACACAGACAGGACCCTCATTGTAAGATAAAAGCATTCCCAGAGGGCAAACATTGGAATTATCTTTAGAAAGGTTGTATGTTGGCTATGAGGAAATCATTTCATAGAGCTCTGGGTTCACCAAGAGTTAGTTGAAAGGTCCTCTCTGCGTGTACCATACTCATGATGGCTGTGTTGTTTTGTAGGTAGAATTATATCTCAGTAGATCTTAATTTTTCAAAATGGTTTACTTTCCAGATATGAGTTTTATTCCTGGTAGACATGTATTAATTTTTCTCTTTTACAAACATTCAATGTTTAATGCACATTAGACACTGGACATAGATGCATTTCTTCACTATTTAATATTATGAAAGAATGTCATGTATACTGTCCACATAAGGACACCTGAAGACAACCTTCACTACTCTATGGATATCAATCTGCAGTGTTTTGATACCCCAAATAATTCAGATTTAGGGTATCAATCTGCAATGTTTTTTATACCCCACATAATTCAGATTGAGGATATGCACTGATATTGTGGATTCAAGAGGATGTGCTAAAAGGAGTAGTCTAGACACACAATTGAATTCATTTAAGAAGAAAATAGAACTATCTAGCCCAAAACAGAACATTGAAAGTATTCTCTGGGGACCCTTAGAAATAAATATACAGGGAAGGAATCCTGAACCCTCTGTGTGAAGTGTGGTAGAAGCTCAGTCTAATGTGACCAAGCCATGAGAGGAAGTCCAATGTCACAGAATATGAGGCACGTAGATAATGCTTGAAATCAGTTATTCCCTAATAATTCCATGGTAAGAAGTGTTCTATGACTTTTCAGGTTTGAGAGAGTTGTAGTTAAGTTGATTCTGTGTGCTTTCGTCAACACACTGAAAGTGCATCCTTTTAGAGATTACATTATCTTTTCTGAACCCCCACACAAGCCTCTGGGGATGGAGCTGAACAAAGAAATCCTAGTGCAATAAGGTTCAGAGGCAAACATTTTTAGTCCCTTCTCATAATCTAAACAAATTCAGGCAATAATGAAACAAGCATCATTTTGTGTGTGTGTGTGTGTGTGTGTGTGTGTGTGTGTGTGTGTGTGTTTACATGTGAATCATGTTTGTGTTACATGCATGTACATGAGTCCAGATATCAGAGGAATCTATTGAGTACCCTGCTCCACCATTCTTCACTTTGCTTTGAGACTATTTCCATAAACCTGAAGCCGGGACAGTGGCCAGCCAGCCCTAAGAATTCTTCTGTCTTGGCCTGGCACAGTTCTGAGATTTCAGGTACATGCTGCTACAAAAGCCCTTCTAAAGAAGTGCTCTGAACTTAGATCCTCTTGCTTGCATAGCACTGAACCATGACTTCCTCTTCCCCAGAAAACAATTTCACACTCCATGCAAATTCCCTCCTGTTCATTCTTTGTTTCCATTGATCACCTCCAGAAAATGTTTGCCATGAGTCTTACCAACTATTTGCAGCTAAACTATGTTGCCTCTTTATCTATTGAAAAGAAGCAAGTGGACTCTGTGGTCCTGTGTTTTCATAATTTTCCAGTAATTCATTTTTAATCCAATTTTCTATGTTCAAGCAGATATTAAGACACTATACATTTTTTTGCCACTGCAGTATGTTTTCTTAGCAAACCTCTTTTTTTTTGGACATGTTAAAAATAAAAGATAATAAACAACAAATAATTAGTGAGTGAACAAGCTGAGTCAGAAAACTAAGCCTCCAAAATATCCCTCTATAGCTTTCAGCTTATGTAACATATTCAGCGCTCTCAGGATAAATACATTAAACACATAAATTAGAAAATGCTCATTAGAATTAGTGATGACAACGATATTGCCTGGGATGCAAATAGTATGATCTATTGCCCTATAAGTCCTAGCCCTCTATTCCAGGTAGGAGAAGAAGTCCTTACCTGGGTTCTTATTGATTCCCATTGGCTCATTAATGCTGGGAGGGTATCACTACTTACATAATGGTTAGGTAATGCGCTCAGTGATGTCGCACTTAACTAATTCTCCTGCAGGCACAGCTATTCCTCCCAATAGCTGAGCAAAGGAAAACCACTTTTATGCCCGTCTTTCCATACAGTGAACAGAAACCACCATTTACTAAAGACCTGCAATGTACCCATGTGGTCTATGAAGACCTTCTCAATCGATGGTCCTCCTGGAAGGGAGAATGGTGACCTTAATAAATATCCTGTGGATGGGTGTGTGTACTTATCTTCTTAGTGGGCTCTCCTTTATGGTACCTCTGGTCAGCAACCAGATCTTGGGGCTTTTCAGTTTACATGACCAATGGAAAGTGCAGATGAAAGCATCATCATGTCCACCAAGGGTTGGACTTAATCCTAAGCCCAGATGTTACCTTCAAGAAGAATCTCAGGAAAAAAAAAAAAAAAGGTTTCTCCTCAAAATAGAAAAACAGGTTTTTGTGTCTAGACTCATTCTGATTCTTAGGCTGAAATGGAAAGATTTCAACTTGGACCCAGTGTTGTTAACATGGGGATGTTGTGTTTTTAAGACAACTGTGGCAGAAATTCAAAGAGCTTCTTAGATATCAACAATGTGATTTAGACAGTTTTGAAGACTTCTGTGTAAATTTATCCAACTCATATGGAATAAATCTTCCAAAACTTTACACAAGATTAAACAACTCATTCAGAGCAACTCAAAATATTTTGGAAATGGATCAGTGATAGTAATTTTTGGGTCACCTGTGCAGCTTGCAGAGTTTAAAAGCTCCTTTGAAACTTTACTAACACTCTTCACATAGGTACAAATGTTTCTTTGTTGCACTGAAAATGTAAGCCCTCTGACATCTTGAATGGAACTCCTCTCAATAAATAGCCAGGCAACAATTCACACAGGTGTTATTTGTCCTGAGGAATCCCAAGAAGTGTACAGAATTTTAGTGAATATTGGAAGTGATGGGCATCAGAAAAAAGAGTTTCTGATCAGACTCTCTTGACAATACAAGTACTCTATGGAAGAAACTTGCTCAAAATAGACCTTTGACCTAAATATAAATGTGGAATCTAGAACATTCTTAGGAAAATGCAGCAAAATTCTTTCTGATTTTGGATTAAATGATGGTCAAAACAAACCATGTAAGTTGAACCTAGTCAAATTTTGAAGAAGGAAAAAGAGGAGGAGGAGGAGCAGGAGGAGAAGAAGAAGGAGAAGTGGAGGAGGAGGAAGAGGAAAAAAGGAAGGAAGGAAGGAAGGAAGGAAGGAAGGAAGGAAGGAAGGAAGGAAGGAAAGAAAGAAAGAAAGAAAGAAAGAAAGAAAGAAAGAAAGAAAGAAAGAAAGAAAGAAAAAGATACCCCACCAAATGGGAAAAAATATTTTTACTTTGTCAAATTTATCAAGAGCTCTCATTAAGCATGTATTACCATTCAACAACTTAAAATATTAAAAAATATGTGGTGGTCCACACATTGTTTCCCGGCTACAACTGAAACTGAAAAGGTGAGATCCCTTGAGTCCAAGAGTTTGGCACTTGCCTGTGTAGCATAACAAGATGTCACCTTAAAAATACCAATAAATGAGTTAAAGGACTTGCATAAACACGGCTCCAAATAATACGTGCAAATGGACAATAGCCCTATACCATGATATTCAACACCATCAGTCATTAGAGTAAGGCAAATGAAAACTATAATCAAACAGGATTTTGCTACTATAAAAAATTCTACAGTGTAAAGCAGATAATTGCAAGAGTTCATAAGAATGGAGAAACAGGAAACTTCTCTTGATGGGAATACAAATGCTTCCGCTACTTTGAAATATAGCATAGCAGCCCCTCAAAATAATGAACACTGTTACCATAGAGCAGTTCCAAGGCTAGGTACATATGGAAGAGTGTTGAAAACTAGGTCTACATAAAAATATTCACAGAAACATAATTTATAATGACCCCCCCAAATTAGAAATTACCTAAATACTCATCTTCTGGCAGATGGATCCATGTTACACATCCCTTTCCTTAAGTGATATTACGTAACAACAAAGAGTAATGAAGTACTGAAAGGCACAATTCTAAGAAGAGATCTTGGAAATTTTGTGCTAAATGAAGGGAGCTGTCTGTTTTGAAATATTCCATGTATATGAAATTCTCAGAATAGGAACATCAACCTAAATGGATATATATTTTCCCTGCTATATATGTGAAAGTAAGGGAGATTGGGACTGACTGATGGGGTTTGCATTCATGGTCAGCTTGTTCTGGTGGAGTACGGTAACTTGGTTGGTTGGGCAACAGCACTTTCTCTCACAGTGTGGGGCCAGGTGGTCCAGCATCAAGGTTCTATCCTACATGTTTTCTGACAATCGCTATCTCTTGGCATTACAGGTGGTCCCTTCGTGCTATGGGTTCACAGGACTTCCCCTTGCTGTATATGTGTAGAGAAAAGATCATGCTCTTCCCTCTTCTCCCACATGTGAATTAGTCATAAAGACTGGCCACACTTTAAATGAATTACATCAGAAGGAAACCCTTGAGCAGCAGTATCAGCAAGGAGCGGTCTTATTTAAGATGATGCCTTCAGAAGAACTAAAAGGTCCCTATTAATTGGGTATCCCGTTCAAGAATCCCAAAGCTTCCCACATGGACAGTACACTATATGTCCTTGGCTACCTATAGATTTTTTCTATAGCCCACCATGAAGTCAAACAGTAGATTCTTAAACAGAGATGTGAGTGCATTCTGATAATAAAACCCAACAGATTTATTGTGTGCATTTGAATCTCTGACTCCTATAAATGACCTGTTATGTGTAGGCTTTGATAAGTCACCTAACACCACAAGTTTGGGACTTCTCCAAAGGATGATGTCTTCATATAATGAGGAATTGGATTCAATCCATTACCTACTAGTAGCTAACGTTGCGAAATGAACTTTGGCTAAATATGCCATTTCAGCAAGTAGTAAAACGGAGCAGACAAAAATTTCAAACTGTCATTTTGTCGTTTAACCTCACAGTGCTATCTTAATGGAGGTTGTCCTAAAAGAAGTTATGGTAGAATAGACTTTGAAAGGAGAAGCAGTTAGAATGTCAGAACAACAGCAGTGGGGGAACATTCTGAAAACAAAACAAAACAAATATTTTTTAAATGGAAATTGAGTATACATAAAGAAAAGCCTAGAAGGCAAAAAATTGGCTTAAGGTAGATCAAAGACTACAGAAGGAGAGGTGGCTGATTAGATAAAGAGAAGAAACTTAATTTTTATTCAAAATGCTTTATCCCTTTCTAAAGAACTGGAAATTTGCCTTGTAATCAACAGAACTATCCAAGGATTTTTAACAGGAAAATAACTCAACCAGAAATGCTTTCCTTCATTCCTTTTTCCTTCCTTCCTCCCTCCTTTCCTGTCTTCTTCCTCCTCCTCCTCTTCATCCTCCTCCTCCTCCTCCTCCTCATCCCCCTCCTCCCCCTCCCCTCCCCTTCCCCCTCCTCCTCCTTCTCCATTTCTTCATCTTCTTCTTTTGCTGTACGTGCACTTGTATGTATACAGTGAATGCTTGTGGACACATGCATACAGCAATCAGAGCAAGAAATCCTGTGTCTTCCACTGGAGCTAGACAACATATTCAAGGATATTAGGACAGAAAAAAATTGATCTGGAAGGATTTAAAAATAAAATGAAATCAAGTTGGATCAGTTGAGAAAAGGGATGGATCTGGGTAGAATTGAAGGGTCACTGTGTTCAAAACGCAAAAGCACATTGGACAAAACTCCAAAGAATTGATTTTTTTTTAAGTGCCAAAAGATTAAAGAACCTTTGGAAAAGAATGCCAGATCTTACTAACATGTCATGTTTGTGGCATACAAATAACGGAAAACAAATTCCTAGAGTTCATCAATATCTTGCATTAGAAATAGAAATTTGACAACAGTTAATATCTGATTAAAGAAGGTTTTGTTAGAATGTTAAAAATAAGCGAGCCCCAGAACTGGTCAGTTTTTAAGGAGAAATACCATCAGTGGAGCAGAGAGCAGAAAAGAGCAACAGACAGAAGCAAGAGAGGGATGCTTCAAAGCCCAGCAGATACAAAGCTCAAACTAAGACAGCGAGGGTAGCCTGCTCTTTCAGAGTATGGGATGCTCGGCTAGATTAGGAACTAAAGAAAGCAAACAGGAAATGATGTTCTCTATTTGTTTGATAGTTTGTTTAATCGGTTCTCTGAAACAGATTTTCATATTTACCGTCAGGTTGCAACATGGTTTCAAGAGTTTGGCTTCCCAGAAGGAAGGATTCTGAGGGTTTGGCTGCACTGGGGTAAAGTTTACAAGAGTTTGGTTGTACTGGAGGAAGGGTTGTGAAGGTTTGGTTGCACACCTCTCTAGGTGAGAAGAAATGGCACTCACAAGTCAAATAGCTTTATGAGACAAGGCAAGCAAGCCAATATGCAGTGCCTTATTTAGATGAAGTTTATTATAGCCAAGAGTCCAAGATTTCAGAATTCACAAAGCATAGATGACCTAACCAAAGACCAGTTGTTTTCTCTCTCTCCTTTTCCCTGGTGTCTCTGGAGGTCATCTCACCTTATCTCCCTCAGATTTATTCTTTCATCCTATTTACAGTCATATTTACATGGCGACAGTATCACCTGGGATGTAGGCTTACTGGAAGAATAGGATAATTGGAAGTAAGTGGGAGCGTCAGCTAGTATGTAATGTATATTAGCCTGCTGTTTTTAATTGTCATGACTCCAATCACTGTCTCTTCTGTAATGGAGTCAGACTCACAACAGAGCCACCATCAACCCTGTACTCCCCAGGAGTGTTTCTATGATGGATTGAATGTCCTGGGAAGTATAGAGATTCTCTCCTCAAGGCTATTTTAAGAATTGTTCTTATAACATGGTTCATCAGGTATTAAACTGGGTAGAATAAATATAAGAAATTTTTCTTGCATGGAGTCTTTTTTTTTTCTCAACTCGCTGTCAGCTTGCTGAAGAACATCATAAATCATCCTGACAGCTGTAGTGGCTGGTCCTGGGCTCTGCCAAAATGGAAAGTTCGAAAGTTATGTAAAATTCACAAAATATTGTCTCATTTCCACTGCATGCAGTAATTGTATCCAGATTTGCTAATGAGATAGACCCAAGGAATGGGGAAGCAAGGGAGATCAAGGTTTTGTTCCCAAGGATACAACATCTTTCCTGGATGCTGATGGGGCTAGGGAGGTTGATGTAAGAGGAGGACCCACACGCTCATAAAACAGCCTAGGTATGTAAATGATCAAACAGAAGCCCCTCTTAGTGGTACCGAAATGAAACCTTATGGAACATTTTTGTTGTCCCAACTCTTAGGATTCTCACACAATTTCTGCATTGGGTATTTTTCCCTTTGGGAGTAAAAGGGAAACATGTTTCTATAGTCAAGATCTAGAGTATCATCCTTTTGCTTTTATCCTACATCGTAGTTACTGGTTTCTTACTTTGTGGGCTCACCTTCCTTTTTTATCAGAATGTGAATAATGTAACTTTTGTCTACATTCAAATATTTAAAAAAATGATGAATGAGACAGCTCAGTGGGTAGAGGCACTTGCCTCTAAGCTCCTGGACCCACAGGTGGAATGAGAGTCAATTCTCTCCATTTGTGTCCCCCCCCCCTCTCTCTCTCTCTCTCTCTCACACACACACACACACACACACAGGCATACAGAGGCAAATTATACGGAATACATATGTAGGTTAGAGGTCAACCTTCAGGAGTTCGTTCTCTCTTTCCAGCATGTCAGTCTTGGTGACACGTGACTTTACCTACTGAATCATCTCATCAGCCCTGTATACCAGATTCTTTTAAATTCTTTCTTCCTCTAAGATGAAGACTGCCAATTATAGCCTGCTACGTACTCAAAAACACCACACACTTCAGAATTGGGATGACAGTTTAAATAGGTATTTATAAAGCTTGAGAACATACACACAAATAGAATACATTCTAAAAACCTCTAATTAACTACGATAAAATCACAAACAAGATATCTGCAGAAGACAAGAGCAAATTTTACAATATTTATATTGAAAGGAGAGAAAGTAAAGAAACTTAATGTTAGAAAGGGCCTGTGAAATTCACTGTAGACTTCAAGAGAAAGTAAGAGAAGCTTAGGCAGTGTTCATGAATGCACCACAGATGTTTGGGTACCTCTAATGAGAGAGGGTCAAGCAATCTAATGGTGGAAAACATACAAATAAAATCATGCTCAAAATAGATTTAATTTCTTTGCAAAAACAATACTCTTCTTGCAATAAACGTAAAATCCAATGGTCGCTTCTCTGCTCAAGAGACATGCAAAGCACAGTAGCTTGGAGACAGTGAGATTTAAGAAATCTTGATAAATTCCAAGCAGGAAGAAGAAAATTTGTATGGAAATGTCAGTTTTAGACAACCTGAAAATGCCATTGAGTTGGAACGATTGACCAACTTTATATAAGTAGAACTCACTGCAGGTACAGATACGGCTCAGTGGTCTTGTAGAAGACTCACATTGGCCACCCACATGGTGGCTCACAACTGTCTGAGACTCCAGTTCCAGAGGAATATGTTCTGGCCTCTGCAGATGCAGGAATGATGTGGTATACCTACATATATACATACATACTCACACACATATATACATACAAACATACATACATAGACATACACACATACATACACGCACACACACATGTAAAACAAACTTTTGCCGTGACCTGAAACCTCAGTCACAACTATTAACCCCACCTTATAGCTTCCTGGAAGATTAAATGCCTAGATAAGATCTCACATGAAGAATAAACCCCCAGACCTCCCTGGGACTAAACCACCAACCAAAAAGTACACATGGAGGGACTCATGGCTCTAGCTGCATATGTAGCAGAGGATGGCCTTGTTGGTCATCAATAGGAGGAGAGGCCCTTGGTACTGTGAAGGCTCTATGACCCAATGTAGGGGAAGGCCAGGGCCAGGAAGCAGGAGTGGGTGGGTTGGTGAGCAGGGAGAGGGGGAAAGTGATAAGGGGAGGGAGATTTTGGAGGGGAAACCAGGAAAGGGGATAACATTTGAAATGTAAATAAAGAAACATCTAATAAAAAAAGACTAAATACATAAATAAGTTCTCATACTAGTCATTGTTAGTCATAACCAATCTTTCTCATGGAAAACTCTAGTGCTAAGGTGTTTGCCAGAGACAAGCATCTGGGTTTTGTAGTTCAGCATAGGGAATAAACTTGATGTACCTCAGTGACTGTGAATATCAGACAAGGCCCCACAGATCCGTCTACATAGGCCCACCCCAGTATGAAGCTAGCTCCGACTACCTCAGGATGATGCTCTGTTCCAGTTCCATTTTTGTTGTTAGGACAGATTAGCTTGACAAATGCAGCTTAGGGAAGAAAGGGATATATTTTTTTTTCTTATGCTTCCAGGTCCCAGTCTGTCATTTGGGAGAAGTCAAAGCAAGAACTCAAGGATCTAATCTGTTCACATCCATAACAAGATCCAAGAGAGAGAAAGAGAATATATATGTGAATCCTTGCTTGTGTGCTTAGGTAGTTCAGACGTTCCTAAACTAGGGAATGATGCTACCCACAGTGGGTTGTGTCTTTCTACATTAACAAACAATCAAGACAGTTGTTCTCCATAGACATGCACACAGGCCTAGATAATTTCTCATGAATAATCATTGTCAGGTGATTTTGAGGTCACTGCAAATTGATAGTTAAAAGCCAACCATCATAGGTGCATTTCTACAAATCCAAATTCCATGCTCAACTCAGTACCAGGTTATGCCCATAACCTAAGTCTCCAGTGAAGTAATGGTAAGTATACTGACAGAGGATAAAATAGCTTTCAGCCAAAACTGCTACAGGGGGACAAAGAAAGTGAAGATGTTAAAAAATTCTTCACACGAATTGGAAAAATTAAAAGTGTTTAATGCTGCCCAAACAAATCTGCCCTGTTGTGTTTTGCTTTTCAAAATTCTGGTAACATTTGAACAGAAATAGAAAAAACAACACTAAAATTTATATACTATGAAAATCCACATGGCTTAAGTACCCTTGGACTCAAAGAACAGGGCCCAAGGCATCATGATAACTAATTTCACAATGCAGTAGAAAGCTCTGGGGATTAAAGGTGCATGGTAGAGGCATAAAAACAAAAACAAAAGCAAAGAACGAGAATAGAGTTCAGAAATCAACACACACATGTCTATTTTCTGTTGTTCTACAAACTGCTGAGGTGATATGGTAGGGGTTAGACAGTCTGCTGTTGGGAGGGGCTCACCTGTTTAGAGCACCCACAACCACACAGCTGACTGTCTGTAGCTCTAATTCCGGGGGATCTGACACCCATCTCTGGACCCTACAAGTACTAGACCAACGTATGTGTTCTATACATACAAGCAAGAAAAGATTCATGTACACATTGTATTTTGATTTTTAAGTGATATTGTGAAAACTACATGTCAATACTAAAAAGAATGAAATCAGATCTATCTATCTATCTATCTATCTATCTATCTATCTATCAATATATTTAAATGTGAGACCAGAAACTACTGGAAAACATGAGAAAGCTTTTGTGACAATGGTGTGTGTCCACAGTGACCTCTTACATTTATGTGTGACTCCAACTGAGACAGAGACAACAAAGAAGAAAAGGGTGGGGGGGGGCAAGAGGAAATAACACAGTGAAGAGACAAACAGCCAATAGGATAATATTTTTAAACATGTATGCAATTATGGATAATTATAGGTCAGTGTCCAAATAGATAAGGAAATCAAAAAGCCAATAGCAAGAAAGCAAATGACCAGAGTTAAAAATAAGCAAAGGACTTATATGACTATTGGGGGAAAAAAGGGTGACGCTCATCACGGCTAATAATCAGAAATTTCAAATTAAAAACATAACTGGATGTTATTTGATAATTGTTAGAATTTATATCATTTAAAAATCAAATACTGGTAGCTCACTTGCCTAGTATCCAGTAAGCCCCTAGGTTCAAGAATGTCCAGTCTGAGTGAGGGGCTGTGTACAGAGAGGAAGGAGAAGCTTGCGCGCGTGATCCAGATAGTCCACTTCCAGGTATAAGTTTAAGGGAGCTGAAATGACCATGTCGAAATATTATCTTCAGGCCTGTGTTTGCTGTGGTATTATTACTGCAATAAGGAGAGACACAGAATCAATGCAAATGCCAATTAATGAGAGAATAGACAATGCAAATGTGACAATTTAGTTCATAAATAAACAGCGACTAAGTGCGGGAGACTTAATGAACAACATGATGATCACAGGTAATAATATTGTGTTATATAGTGAAAACTGGCTAGGAAATAAACCCCAAATGTTGTCACAATACTCATGCCACTAACTACATAAGGTACTGAATATATTAATTAGCTTAATAATAGTGATCATTTCACAATGTACTCATGTGTCAAAACAGGCTGTACACTAAATATATCAAATTCTGGAATGTTAACTATGCATCAGTAAAGCTAAAATTGAAGAAAATGAAGTGTGGATTTTCCAGTAAAAACAAAAAGTGGAAGGCATGCAAAGACACATCGAGGTATCATTCCTGTAGCTTAGGAGAGGTTGGCGGTTTGAGATAGAGATGCATTATCATTGGCACTAGCCGTGAACTCACGTAGATGAGAATAGCCATGGACATCACTATTATTTCCCAGTTACTGACATCATGGATCTTCACCTCCATATCCATCTTTAAATACTCAAAAGGAAGAACACTGTATTAGGGAAATGTGTCAACAACTGTGTCAACAATATGAAAATCATAAGGAGAGCTGGAGAGACATAATTGACAGGGTTTTTTTTTTTTTATTTTAGCTAAGTCAAAAGATGAACTGTTATAAGAAAGAATCAGAAAATCTAAAGGTAAGTCCATGAGCATATTCCATCTGAGGAATCGGGAGAAGTGAAATGAAGAATGATGCACAGTACTCCAGAGTATTTGGCTGATAATGCCAGGTTACAATTCATCATTGCAGGGAAATCACAGACGAATCTTGAGACAGTTGGTCACACTATATCCACTTTCCAGAAAGAAATCAGTGGATAAACCCTGCTTGCTTGTTGTCTGCTTTCTTCATTCTTAAATAGTTCATGGCCCAGCCTAGGGAATGGTGCTACCCACTGTGGGCTGGGTATTTCTACATCAATTATGGAAACCAAGACAACCCCTCAGGGGACATAGCCGAAGACCAATCTAATGTGGGCAATTCCCTCATTGACCCTCTCTCTCCCAGATGATTCTAGGTTATGTCAAATGGACAACGAATACTAGCCATCACAGAAGGAAAAAAAAAAGAAGTAAAATAGACATAAAATTAGTATATTTAAATTCATCTAACAAGTATATTAAATATAATTTACTTAAATTTCTACTAAAATGTTAACAAACTACAACTCAATTCTTTTGGGAAGAATTTTCACCAGCCAGACAAGGCCAATAAAATGAAACAAGAAAAATGACCTAGATATACTTTATGAAAGAATTAAAAATTATCAATTGAGGAAGGAAAAGATTGTGACCTTTCTGTGATGTTCTCTGCCAAGTATACTTCTAAAGGATTTATTCAAAACAGGACCCAGGCTTACTTTCTTTTCTATAGACCTTACTCGCTTTCTCTCTCTCTCTCTCTCTCTCTCTCTCTCTCTCTCTCTCTCTCTCTCTCTCTCTCTCTCTCTCTCTCTCTCTTTTCCTTGTCTCCATTCCTTCTTTCCCTCACAGTGGTTCATTGATTCTGTCTTATTTCGGGTGGTGGTGATTGAAACCAGGGATACAAGAATGCTAGGCAATCAAATAGCACTCTCTTTTGACCTATACCTCAACTCTGACAGGCTTGGTGAACTCATTAATATTTTTTATCAATATCTTTCATGTTATAGGTATTTTGTTCATCAGAGTTTTTTGGATTCATTTTAATTATTCTTTAGTGTGTGTGTGTGTGTATGTGTGTGTGTGTGTGTGTGTGTGTGTGTGTGTGTGTGTGTGTAAAGGAGAGAGAGAGAGAAAAAGAGAGAGAGAGAGAGAGAGAGAGAGAGAGAGAGAGAGAGAGGACCACATGTATGTGGATGCCCATGGAAACCAAGAGGACATCAAATCCTCGGGAATTAGGCTTATAGGTGTTCATGTCCCTTCTGTGTAGAAGATATAGCTTTGAGTGGATGGTATAACAGGAAGTGAGGATCCTGGTACATGGGTGTGGCCTTAAAGGTGTAGCCCTGATAAAGGACTGCAGTTTGATTTGGAGGTTGGGGGTAAGAATAGGAGAATGCCGCATCTCTGGCACAGTAGACAACTGTTTGGGGAACATGGCCTTTTGGAAACTGAATTTCCCTGTTGCGTTAATCCTACAAGACCAATCACAGTGCTCCGTCAAGAATGCTAATCACTTTCTGGAAGATGACTCAGCCCGTGTGCAGCATATGCGAGGCTCTCATTGTGTGCTCTCTCTAACATCCATTCACTGATCTTGCTTCTGTTTAAAGATTTTGTGTTTTGTTCATGTATATGGATACCCATGGAAGCCAAGAGGAAATAAGATCCTCTGAAATTGGGCTTACAGGGGTTTGTGAGCCACACTGCAGCAGCTGGGAACCAAATTAGGGCCCTCTGGGGGAAAAGTAAGTTCGCCTCACCACTGAGCCCCTGTCTCTCCAGCCCCCATATGGGTTGCTGCATTCAGTTTGCATTCTTCCTTTGGGGACTTGCTATTTTCTCTTTAAACCGTTCCATCAAACCATGATTGATCTCAACTGTGGGGCTTTTGACACCCCTTACATTTAGCATCTTCAGACACTTCTCGTACCTCGCCACCATCTTGGCCCTTTCTCCTGACTTTGATGCCACGAGTGACAGTTTTCTGATCCAGATGAGAAGAATCTAGAAACCGAGGAAGTCTGGCATAGTCAAGGAAATAGATGAACGAAAATATCTAATGTCAAAAAAAAAATACTGCTGCCTACTTGGAACTCTCAAGAAGAAACAAAACTATGGAAAATAAACTGGTTTAGTGAAAGAGCTGCTCCCAAATACACAAACAAATTGAGTGTAATGAAAAAAAAAACTTCACTTACTCTAAGTATATATGTGGATATATGAACACAGATATAAAATTTTGAAATTAAATCAACAAAAAAGCACAGATCTTATTACAGAGGATTATCAGAAAACAGTTCGCCTGGATCTCACATCCTAACCAGGTTGAAGGGTCAAATTTAAGTGCTTACACACCTACCAACCATTTGTACTGGTTTCTATTTAGTGTAAAGAATGGTTTCTTTCTAAATAGCCTATTAAATCATATAATTATGAAAATTCTGGCATATTAATCTATAAGAAAAAATAAGGTGTCAATTACTTAGCTGACTGCAATGATGTTGAATGTTAAGGACTCCATTGAACAATGAAAAAGCTAACAGTCTTCTCTTTGATAAGGGGGTCCCCTCAGCTGCTTTGTGTCTCAGCTTGTTTTTTTTTTTTAAATCGCTAAATAACCAAATAATTGGATAATAAGTTATAAATAACCAGGGTTTGAATTGGAAAAAGGACTTGGATTTTAACTAAGAATAAAAAAAAAAAACCCTCAATTTTTACACTTTTAACATAACAATGTCATTGTCAAGAAAACACCTTCTTATAACTCCTTACTCCCAAATAAAAGGAATGCTTGCCTAACAGTTTTCTACCTGCATATCTTCATGAGCAAAACTTACAACAATCACTGCAGATGGTTAAAAACATATATAGTGAAGTTGAAACCCCACTCCAGGCAAGAACAGGAAGAAAATTCTTTAATGTAGTACAGTAACAGCTATTTAGTCTCCCAATATCCACCACTCTTCAGTAGTGAAAGAGCCTGGCCTGAGTCTCAGACCACACCTACCACTTTCAAGAAAGTCACATTCTTTGTCCCCTGGCAATTGCTGTGTTGATTTCCATTTGTTTGTTTTTTTTCTCCAGTGAGATATGAGTGAGGGTGATGAGGAAAATCGTGGGCACCAAGATTTGCTGACCACCCATAAGAAAGTCAGTGTACTCCTCTCTGGTAGTGAAAAGCAGACGCGCTTGTGGGATCTGGAATGGAAGCAGGCTATGAGAGAGAAGGTGCATGTTTTCAAAGAAGAAACAAGACACAATGGTACTGAGCCTCTGAATCTGAAGAAGGAAGCCAGCGATTCATTCTGAATGCTTCCTCCCTTAGGAGCCACCATCACTTGGGGACTTTTATCACAGCATGTAAACCTTTCAGACTCAATGGACTAGAATTTCATCATCTTGATACTCATCGGGCAAACAAACATGGATGTTGTTCTTCATGTTGAATGTAAACTTTAATTTCTACACAGGTTGGAAGTTTAAGTATTTTAAGTACTTATACTCTATAATATTGTAGAAAATCAAGGCAAATGAAGAACATGGAAATTATGAAAGATATCTATGAAGAAAATTAATAGGACAATTTTAAGAGAGGAGGATGTGTCTGAAAGAACGCCATGTATAGAGGAAGCAGAAGACAGAGACCAACCTTACCCTACACAACGTATAAAAAGATGAAGTGAAAGAAACCCAATATGATTAACAAATATCTATGAAAAGTAAATTCCAAATGCAAATATATAAGAGAACACACTCTGCTTCACTGGTAATTAGGAAACTAGAAATTAAAGTTGCATTGAAATTGTGTTCTTCACAAAATTAAGTTTCCATAGCACTCAATGTGAGAAAACAGATGTTTTCATTCACTGTTAATAAACAAGTAAATGGGGGCAGTCATATTCAAGGGCAACATGGCAGAAACTATTGAACTTGAAGTCTGAATACCTCTCCCCTCACAAGCTTACCCTACAGAAATGAAAGAAACCCCAAACTATTTTCATAGATTTACTTTCTATCACATTCATGAAAATTTAATTGGCCTAAATACCCTCCCAGAGAGTAAGTTACTGACATAAGAAAAGTTTTTTTTTCCTTTCCATCCCACTTTTTAAAAATGATAACTCAGTCCGTGTATCTATGTCTTTAAAAAGCAGTAATACAAAATCATGCTGTAGATTGTCAGTTCTGTTTTAAGTTTTCATGAAAAAAAAACTGGAAGAAAACAGATTAAAATCCTTGTTTGAATTAAGTCACAGTGAAAATGCCATTGGGAACTTTACACAGGTGAGCTCTTCAATTCCAACGTTTGCCTGGAAAATAAAGAGCAGTGACACCTGAGGAAATCGTGGCCCCTTTACTCTGCATGTGCAGCTGTTGACTGTGCTACATACCAGGCATTTAGATAGCAAAATGGCGAGATGCTTACATAGTGAAAGGATATTAGAGGTTATATAGTACATCAGATTGTCTCAGTTCGGAGAGATACTACATAGTCAGAGAGACACAAAGAGCAAAAGCAAATACTCCAATAGCAAATTAACTGGGGGGAATGATGATTTATGAGCCGGCCACCTTCCCTCTTTTTTTAAAAAAAGGAATGTTTTCAAACTTTCCATAATAAATGTGTATGAAGACAAGACTCTGTTTTACAAAACTGTTTTAGAAAAGCGGGATGGCACCTCCTGCAACATAAGCTGCCCATGCACAAGGCTCAGGGGATGCTAATTTGAAAATGATGAGTTAATTAAAGTTGTGTGCTTAGTCTCCGTGGCAAGGATTTCCTTTAATCCAACAGTGGTGTGTGTGTGTGTGTATGTGTGTGTGTGTGTGTGTGTGTGTGTGTGAGAGAGAGAGAGAGAGAGAGAGAGAGAGAGAGAGAGAGAGAGAGAGAGACTGTGCAAGAGTGTGTATGCGTGTACATTTTCTCATTTGCAGAATTCAGATTCTGGAGGAGAAGCTAAGAACAGACCGACCCTCTGTCCTCAGCTACTCCCACTGGGGAAGCCCGGTTTGCAGGTGCATGGTGGTGGTTCACTTTGCCAAGTCAAAATGGCTGTGCTTCCTGCTGGGTTTGAGGTTTCTAAGTTGAGTCAGGGCAGGGAGAACTCTAAATAGTTTGCCCTTTGCAGATGGATTAAAGTAGTATTGAAATTCACTGGTGTTCCCTGGATGGGTGGGTTTGTTTGTTTGTTTGTTTGTTTATTACACTCCATTATCACTGCCCTGAAAATAAACACGCAAAAAGACTGGCATACTGAATTGCTCTCAGAAACTACACAAAGGGATGTTTTTCTGGGTGGCTCTAGGGCTGCCATGTCTCTCACTTAACAGAGAACAAACAGAGAAATATATCAAATGTAGACTTTCCCCAGCCCATAGTGTAACTTTATTCCCAAGACTTAGTGGCCTAGGAGAATTTATGTCAAAATGTCCAGACAGGAAGTGGACCACTGTCTCTTAAAGACCAACAGGCAGCTGGAAAGCCTTGGGATAGAATCCTTTCTCAATTCCTCCCAGGGCAGTTGAAATCCACTTTTTTCTATGGACCTGTTTCCTCTCTCACAACCCCATTAAAGTGTTGGAGGATTAATTAGTTACTGCTAATTGGGGCCACAAAGCTGAAAAACACCCCTGTACATGGACGTAATGAGATAAATTTTTGTTATCTCTTACAGGGGGGCTCCATTCTGGATCAGAGAACAGTTCCTGGAACCATCTCCTCGTTGACACAATCCTCTAAATTTCTATTCTGCCTGGGCACCATGTGGACTGCTACTCTCTCTGTACTGCGGATTTATCCTTCACAGAGAATGAGACGTCTAAGACACTGCCTACCGCCAAGAATTCCCAGTGTGCAAACGCATCTTTGGGGAATTATAGGCGGGGACACTTTGTAGATTTGAAGTCTAGCCTTGAAACATTCTCAGTAGTCCCTACCTTGAGAGGAAAGAACTTCAAGCCATAATTTAATCACAAGGAGCCTTTGGGAAGACTATCCTGAGTAATAGACAAATGGAAAGATGGACAGAGACTCCTGTGCTTAATTCTTAAGCATAATGGAAAAAAATCGGTCCAAAGATACAGTTAAATATATATGATATATGATATATAATTAAGAAACAAATGTCAATTATGTAAGTTAGGCTACAAGCATGTTGAAAAGAAGCCAGCACACTCTTTACATTGTGCCTCTCAGTACGATGACTTTGACAGTGGGAGAAAACAACGTACAGTAATGACGTATAGCTAACTTAACTCTGAAAGACATCTGGGAGAATCCTCATCTTGCTGATGACAAAGGAGATGCACATAGGTGTGAAGTGACTTGCCGCTCATCCATCTGCAGGTGATGATTCAGACTTGAAACCCAGGCAACCTGGCTTCAAGGGTAATGCTCTTAATATCAAGAGATCAATGCCTTGCTGTCTCATTGAACATGAGTTTGGCTGCTGCAAGCCCGTGGTTGTAAGCTGTTCTTCCTTGTGCCTATAAGACATCTGCAACTCTCAAAGATGAGAATGACAGTTCTCTCTTTTTCTCTCTATTTTCAAAATATTGATATAGTCCTATGCAATCTACCCCCTTGAAATATCAAACTCAGCACTTTAAAATATACCCATACGGTTTTATAATCATCACCACTAACTCCAAACTATTTTTATTACTCTGAAAGCAAACCCTACCTCCTATTAGCACTCACTTCTCAGTCCCTTTCCCCCCACTCGCCCAGAGAGCAACCAGTCTACTTTCTGTAAATACTTACTCCCTTCTGGGTATGTCATGTGAGTGAACTCACAGGAAATGTGACCTTTCATGTCGGGCTTCATTCTTTTGACCTAATGTCCCCAGAGTTCCTTTATATCGTGTCAACACTTCGTTCCTTTTTATGCCTGAATAACAGTCCATTATGTGACTGCGTCCAGGCTTTGTGTTTGTCCAGCCACCCTAGGACATGTGCTTTATTGTCTTATTGGAACTGCTATGAATGGTGCTCTGAGTATTTGTGTATAAGCATACGTAACTAGGTGTAGAATTTCTCTGTCATATGATAACTCAGTTTAATTTGCTGAGGGGAAACAATACTTTAGAGGATGACTTTAAAAAAAAAAAGAAAAAGAAAAAGGTTACTTCTAATATTTAAAAACTCACTCCTTGCAGCTAGATGACGCAAAAAAAAACCTTGATATACTTGAAAAACTATTTTTCAAACAACTTGCTAAACACTATACAAAGTGTTTGCAATACACTGGTTCAAAAAACGAGAGGCCCTTGGGAACAGAGGATCATCAAGAAAAACTGTTGGTACAAAGCCTGTGAAGTGCCAGGCAGTGGTGGAGCATGTCTTTAATCCCAGCACTTGGGAGAGGCAGATGGATTTCTGTGTTCGAGGCCAGCCTGGCCTACAGAGTGAGTTCCAGGACAGCCAGGGCTACACAGAGAAACCCTGTCTCGAAACCTCCTCCCACCCAAAATAAAAAGCCTGTGAATTTCTCAGTGAGAGAGCATGGCGATCCAACAGGCTTGAACACAAGCTCTGTGCTCTTCTGAGGCAACACACACCGATGAGGCTGTGATGTCTGAGCAGACTTCTCTTCTTGATCAGTTTGCTAAAGGCCACTATGGATCCCACACTACCCCACAGAGCTATGTATGCTCTGTAGTCCTCTACCCTGATTGAAATAGATGGAAACAAAGAATCCAAAGGGACCTAGCTTTTTTCTGTTGGCAGAAAGGGTTTTTCCCATCACTTGCATTCAGAAGTGATTTCCAATCCCAAGGCTAGTGAAGGAAGATATTTCCATGCTGAAAGTTTAACAGAGCTCCCTCTGTTCTTATACAGACACTAAACTGGAGCACCTATCTTTCTGAAAAGCATCCGAACTTACTCCATAAGTGCCTGGTTGGAAGGAAAGGATCTCTGACAAGTCCTCGGGATGAAATCAGTTCGTCAACCTGAAAAGGACTCGCTCAGGACTCTTGGCTGGTCATTCCCCCAAGAGGGGAAGAGCTGAGTTGGTCCATTGTCAGATCACTGTTTGTTGTCACCAAACTCTGCTGCTACCAGAAAACTCCGTTGTCACATGCTCAGAGAAGGGAGAAGATTCCCTTCTCCAATATGTCTTCTTTATTAGCTGTCTGCCAGGGCTATTACACAGAGAGAAAATGGACAACTTCAATTCTGTGACCATATGTCCAATGTATGTCCCTTGCTTTGGCTCCCAGGGAATTGTCCCATTTTAACTTCCAAGCTGTTTGACTTTGGTTTATTGTATTTTCTTGACCAGAGACACCATCATTTAGGAATCTATAACATCTTCTAAAGAACCTGTTACAGAACTGAGTAGTTCAGTGGCCCAAGTGGACAAGTTTGGGGCTTCCAAGGAAGCAAGAAGGACCTAAGCTTTGGAAACCGTCTCCCCCCACCCCCCAATAGCTACACACACAATCTTTTTACATTTTTTTCTTATTTGTTAGTACATGTAGGTGCATGTTTTGCGGATATATGTGTGTGGAATATGCGTGTGCTTGTAGAGACCAGAAGTCAACCTTGGATGTCATTCTTGAAGACACTGTTTGCCTTCTGTTGAGACAGGGTCTCTCCTTACCCAGAACTCACCAGCTCGGCGATGCTGGCTGCCCGGAGAACTGAAGGGATCCCCCTCCCTCCATCTGGCCAGCTATGACATTTCCAGCACCAGCAGCACAGCTTTCCATGCAGATTATGGGCTTGTTCTCGGCCACTTAAGGTCACTCAGCAAGTGCTTTACCAACTAAGCTAGCTCTCTAGCAGCCTACATGTACCATTAGGAAAAAAATCACTGGAGCCTTTTGTCTGGATACAATGAACCAGCAACCTTCCATAATGTGCCTGGAACACAGCAATATTTCCATAAATAAGAAGTGTCCTTTATAAAAAAATTTTTAATTAGGTATTTTTTTCATTTACATTTCCAATGCTATCCCAAGTGTCCCCCATAACCTCCCACCCACTCCCCTACCCACCACTCCTACTTCTTGGCCCTGGCGTTCCCCTGTACTGAGGCATATAAAGTTTGCAAGACCAATGGGCCTCTCTTTCCAATGATGGCTAACTAGGCCATCTTCTGCTACATATGCAGCTAGAGACAAGAGCTCAGGGGGGTACTGGTTAGTTCATATTGTTGTTCCACCTATAGGGTTGCAGACCCCTTTAGCTTTTTGGGTACTTTCTCTAGCTCCTCCATTGGGGGCCCTGTGATCTATCCAATAGCTGACTGTGAGCATCCACTTCTGTGTTTGCTAGTCCCCGGTATAGCCTCGCAAGAGACAGTTATATCTGGGTCCTTTCAGCAAAATCTTGCTAGTATATGCAATGGTGTCAGCGTTTGGAGGCTGATTATGGGATGGATCCCTGGGTATGGCAGTCTCTAGATGGTCCATCCTTTTGTCTCAGCTCCAAACTTTATCTCTGTAACTCCTTCCATGGGTGCTTTGTTCCCAATTCTAAAAAGGGGCAAAGTGTCCACACTTTGGTCTTCATTCTTCTAGAGTTTCATGTGTTTTGCAAATTGTATCTTGTATTTTGGATATTCTAAGTTTCTGGGCTAATATCCACTTATCAGTGAGTACATATCATGTGAGTTCTTTTGTGATTGGGTTACCTCACTCAGGATGATGCCCTCCAGGTCCATCCATTTGCCTAGGAATTTCATAAATTCATTCTTTTTAATAGCTGAGTAGTACTCCATTGTGTAAATGCACCACATTTTCTGTATCCATTTCTCTGTTGATCAGTCTGGTGGTTCCTCAGAAAATTGGACATAGTACTACCGGAGGATCCCGCAATACCTCTCCTGGGCATATATCCTGAAGATGTTCCAACAGGTAAGAAGGACACATGCTCCACTATGTTCATAGCAGCCTTATTTATAATAGCCAGAAGCTGGAAAGAAGAGGTGTCCTTTTAAAGGCCATATCACTGTAATGTGTGTTTCAAGTATGATATATGATCAGGTCACTGAGCTACCACTCAAGAGGGGTTGGTTATCCACGCCACTTCCGTCATCAGCTCTCTACCTCTTTTCAGTTTTGTTTCACTTTTTTTTTCTCCCAAGACAAAGCTCTTTTTTTTCCTACTTGCTGTTTCTAAGTTTCACCCCTGCTCGCCTGCACATGGCTGCTTGGATCTGAACAGCTCTCCAGTTTCACAGTTAGCACCCCCAACACGTCCAGCCGCCATGGGAAAGAGAGCACAGCTGTTGAGGGCTGTATTCACTCTGGGGCTTTTTTCCATGTTGAAAAAGAGTCCCCTTTGTCTTTTGCCCTTGGCATCGACTCTGCGGACTCCTCGCCTCTCTCTGCTGGCTTTGGTGGTGGCACTGGTGCGCCGGGAGGGGCGGGGGGGGGTGCGAATGGGGAATCTCGCATTAGCTCCGGGTCTGTGGCAGAGCAGCAATTGCAATTCGGTGATTGATTTACTCGGGAGCACCAGAAAGCCCGACTAGCTCAGCAGCTCTTTATGACATCTGGCATACACTGTAACTTGCTTCCAGCTCGGCTCGTAGAGCTGGGCTCTGTCCTGCTTTGAAACTAGCCCCAGCTCCTCAATTACCTTCTGCCCTTATTCATGCCCTGCCAATTCCTCTTTGCTGGAATCTGAATGAAGCTACTGCATCTGCCAAGGCCAAGAAGCTCCTGTAAGGACTTGTGGGGCTCTCCTTGGAAGTGAAGGTGGCATTTAGAATCAGGCAGGTGGAGAGCTCATTCAGGTACTGGGCATTATGGGTAATAAGAGGAAGATAGAGATTTCCGAATGAATTTTCTTATTGGGTATTCCTAGGAAAGAGATAAGAGTTGTCTGCTCTGGGGCTTAGGCAGGGCCTGTGCTCAAATCAAAAGCCCACAGGGCAGGTGTGAATGAACATTCTCTTCACTGCATCCCCTTGGCAAACCCACGCCGGCTCACCTGGCAGCTGCCAGTGCTGTGACCCAGTCAGCTCCTGTCAGTCAGGAGAGATGGTTTCTCTAACTTCCTCAAGTCCTGCGTTAAGAGGACTGAACTGATGAGCGAAGCCATTTCTTCAGGTCAATTCGTCAACTTTCAGCAGGAGGAACTACCGGAAGTCCAACACTGTGGAAAGCAAGTTGAGACTTGGAAATGGGGAGGGGAGGATGGAAGCAGGGGCTTTTACCTCAAGCTTGAAGGAAGTTCTGCAAAAGGCGCTCTTGAATTTGCCCGGCTTTATCTCCTCAGCCCTTTTCTTCACTGTAGGTTTGCTGTTAGCTTACCTGCAAACACCGTACAAGAGCAGTCCAACTACCAAAGAATCTAGTGTGACAAGAAGAGAAACGTCTCCCCAAAAATAATCTCCAAAGGATTGGCCAGAAATGGCCTGTGGAGGTGAGAGGACACACCTGTTCTCATTAAGACTGTCTTCTCTCTCTCTCTCTCTCTCTCTCTCTCTCTCTCTCTCTCTCTCTCTCTCTCTCGATGCTAAGTGTACACCCACCAAGCTCCACTTCTTACTCTGAGGTGACACTGTCCAGATGACAGCAATGCCATCGAAAGTCACAACCTTAATCATTAAAGACACACGTGTGTTTACACACTCCAAACACACTGAACACAAGCAAGTCTCTGAACACCTGGCCCACAGTAGAATGTAAGATTTGGAAGTAGATAAAACATGCCACTTGCCAAGCCAGCAGCCACCGCCATAAATTTTATAGGCTAAAGTATCTTCCAACTGCAGGTTTTAGTAGATAGGCCGCTCAGGACCCCAGTTCTGAAAATCAACTCAATCTTTACTTAGCTCTACTCTAGAAATGGACATGTCTTTATAGGATATTGTAGGTATCTTGGCTGCCTCAGCAGCAGGAAACTATATTTCACAGGCTGAAGACATAGGATGCCTTGTCTGCAGGATTCCATGGTCGATTAGCAAATGCCATAAACAGAGCATGCTGTACTGTTGGAAGTGAGCAGCGAGTTTCTTGTGTTGCCCAGCGCCATCTTAAAAGGGGCACTTCAGGCCCAAATGGATATCATAGTTGACTTTAAAGTCAATTTAAAAAAAAAAAAAAGTACAACTAGTAGAGCCATTAAGTCAACAGATGTTCTCGGAATAGGTGACTCAACTCCTTCACGGGGCTACGGAAGAGGATATGAAGACCAGAGAGAATATGTGTCCAAAACCACTGTCGTCTTTTCACCCCATTTGTTTTAGAATGAGCCAACGTGTGGGTTGATTGCCTATCCTATGGCTAATGATTATGCAAATATTTGCAAATTGCTCTGATCATGCACTCAAGCACCAAAAGGAAGCAAAGGAAAACCAGGCCTTCCTGCTGCTCCCGACAGGCAGTAAGAGCTTAGCCTTGACTCCCTGAGTTTACTATTGTACTCGAGCAGTACAGACCCCTATATGCAGGGAACTGGACAGGCTTTTGGAAGTTTTGAGATCCAAAAACTCTGTTTCGAGCTGGTAAATAGCTCTCTGTGTTTTTGTGCCAGAGGTAGTCAAGCTGCAACATTTAAAACAGGAAGTGAACTGATCCTGTTTTACATGGGAAATAAAAAGGAAGGCCACTGGAGGCCTGTATAGTAGCAGTAATTACAGATTCAAGGGGATTCTCAGCCCAAAGATTGTCTAATGGCCCAATGCTATGGGCTAGGACATTTTGGGTCTTTCTTGAGTCAAACTGGGGGTGGGACAGGAAGAAAAGGGGACATCCTAGCAGATGTCCTTCCTGAAGTACCAAGCCAGCCCATCTGTAAATGTAGAGAGAAAGTGGGACATCTCTTCAGCCTAGACCAACAGTGCTGATTGGTGTGGCTAGCCACAGCCTGGCACCTCACTCTTTCCTATTCAAAAGCAGAAGGCCAATGGGCATTGCTGGGTGCCATATCAGCCCTCTGTGTTCTTGGCTGGGAGGTAATTAATCCCCTCCATCTGGACTATGCAGCCACAAGCCAGGTTAACTGGATTGTAACAGGATAAAGGCAGGAAATATCACAGTTCTGAATCCTAAATATCCCAGAGAAGGTCAGATCTGCTACTGGCATGATCAGATAGGAGAACTTGCATCTTCTTAATGCAAGGGGCCCGCCTCATGGAAGGCCAGAAATCTCGATTCCTTGGTACTGCGTATAAAATACCCTTTACTGTAGTCTATAGCTTGAAAAGTCTTTTGTTCAAATATTATTTGCATCTGAAAGTATCAATGAAAATGTTTTGGACAGTAAGAAATAAAAACCTTAAAACACCAGTCAAGACTTCACTCATTTATATTTTCTCATCTCTCCAGAGTAATAGAGCTTCAAGCTCTCTCATATTTATTTGTTATGCTAGATAACATTTATTTTCTACCTCTAGTTATCACTGTCTTAAATTTTGAACGTCAGACAATAAAATTCAATACAAACAATTGGAAATGGTTTTTAAAGATGTCTTTGCATTATCACCCTAAATCATTCTTTAGGATATGGTTACTACTAACAAAATAAACCTAAGCTATCATTCCATAAACACTGTCCTCCAAGGCATGAGGGCTGTGGTTTCTTCTTTTCAGTAAGAGCCCATGAAAACACATGGAAGCCTCTGCCACGGGAATAACAAGGAAAATGATTGAGGGTGGGACTGTGGCTACAGGTCACAATACTAAAGATTTTTTAATAAAATGGGGTATTATTTCAACCTGTCATCAACCTCTGATGTCATTACTCAAATCTTTGCAAATCATTTGGACTATCTATAGTGTGAGGATCCATGTTAAAACCGAACAAAACAAAACTCTACTTCCTGTGGTTGAGAAAACCACTGTAGAACCGGCCCCCAAAATTGGCACACTTAGATAATTTAATAGAAATCAATATATGTATATTCCAACCATATACCTATGTGTGCATAGGTATATATATATATGTCTACACACGCAAGCATACTTGCGGTTTCATGTGTCCCAATGAAACTGACATATTAACTCATTGCTGACAAAAATTGTTTTGATCTTTTAGAAACTTACTGTCTGGCATGATTAATCACGTTTTATATTCATAGTTATACACAGGAGAAGGCCCAATTCACATCTCTTAACAACAACCAAAAATGGATTGACCTTGTAATTTGACACTGAGAGATTTCCTGAAGAGATACTTAAGCCTTGGTTCCTTTGGTTGTTCAACACATCTTACGGAGTGAGTTTTTTTCTGGGCTATGCTAACGTCAGTTAGTTCTGGCCATCATCATCTCAGGAAATCCACCTCTGACGTTTTGAATCTAAGATGTCCTCCAGAGGCTCATGTCTTTGAAAGCTGGGAGGCTGGGTACTGAATTTGTTGTAGAAGCTTATGGAAACTTTAAGAAGAGGAGCCCTTAGCAGACTTGAAAGAAGTGGGTCACTGGGGAGAAAGCCCTGTCGTAAATCTCCTGACCTTGTTTCCTGTCTAGTCCTTGCCTCCTGATTCTCCTGATCATGTGTGAGCCAAGAGCCTTGGTCCATTGCCATAGCAGCCAAAAGCTCCTTTCCACTCTCCCTCTCCTGCCCTGGTGAACCGTCAAGTCACAAGCTGAGTAAATCTTCCTCCCCTTGTTCTTTTTAGGTATTTTATCAAATCAGATTAATTGTATACTAACTACTGTTGTTCTATGAGTTATGCCTCCATCCAACAATTGCCAAAAATGAAAGAAGGGGGAAAAAAGACCATTACACTCTTCATTGGCTTTAGAAATCTAAGAAACTGTTCCTGTGGACTCTTAGATGTGTTGAAAGGAGCAGAATCATATTCTTTTTCTAAGCTAGTAACTTAGCGGGGGTGGGGGAGGAATCATACAGCTAGCTCAAGTTGGGGACTCAAAGGCGGAACAACCATCCCTGAAAATGGGTGACCAGACAGAAGGTGATAGACACAATAGACACACAGAATAAAAATAAAAGCAAGGTACCCTGAGGGAGAAGGGGAAATTTAACATAATACAACATCAAGTACACTTACCATCCATGTCCAACATCACATGTGTACCGTAGGACCTGTTAATTCTACTATCAAAAGCTCATTGTTAGAAAATAATATATTTTTAAATATAAGTTTTTATGGACCAGTTTCTCTTAAGACTCATGATATCCAATAACAAAAAAATTGTTTATTTATATTACTTCAACTAGAAGAAATATTGCAAAATTACTGAGATAAAGATCATAAAATCTTATGACAGCAAGGAAAAATTTCTTACGGGATTAGATAGAAAATACTCAATAACAATCATAATGGTAAATAAGTAATTATGGCTTTTTAAAAAATAGTGTGTGTAATGTTTTTCATTGTAAGTTTTAAATACTTGGTCAGTTTACTTGTTGGGCATGTAGAACCTTGAATAGCAAGCTAACTGTAGGCTCCTGGTTAAGACATTAGCAAAATGTTGAGACTAATAGGGTGACAGCCAGCTCTAAATGGCCTATCATCAGCATTTACCCAAGATTCAGGGAGGGGGAGGAAGATTACAGTACAATTATGCCACCTGGACGTGGATATCTCATTCGCAAACTCACAACAGATGTGGCCAAGCTGCTCAAGACCCGCATCAGATCAAGCCAGCCAGGATTCTGGCACAGACCGGGTGCCCACTCTACCTCCAACTCCTGATGAGGAGTATTTGATGGTTGACAGTGGCTGGGGGAGGAAGAAACATCATTATTTCTTCAGAGTCCTTCCACTGGTAGGTTTCCTGTGCTCCAGTGGATGGACCTACACATCTCTGTGTAAATCGAGGGAACTAGCTGGACTTAGTGAGTTATCAAAAAGGGTGTGCCTGTGCCAAGATACGAACATCTGGGTTCGTATGAAATTCTCAAGAATAAAGAAAATATGATCTGATAATAAAATTGTGGATGTTCTCTTAGGCAATGACAGAAATACAAAGCTCAGACAGAAAATAAGTAACTATCTACAGGAAAATAAGTAACACAAAATCTGACTTGAACTTGAGATATTTACATTATATATATATATATATATATATACACATATATATATACACATATATATACATTATAAATGATACAGAAAATATGTACTCTTCCACATTACTTAGTATTAGAATGCATATCTATATATTGATATATAGATATATATGGTGTGTGTGTGTGTGTGCATGTGTGTGTTCATGATTCTACCAGAAAATGTTTGTCTCTTCTGAGTTCTCAGTGAGTCTTGCAGTGAAGTCTTCGGCACATTTGTTTGTTCATTTCTTTGTGCAAAGAAGGCAGCTAATGCAGTTTTCCATGCTAGTGAGCCAGAGAGCAGAGACCTGGAAAAGGCCTCTGAGCTTGAATTGATCTTTCCTGTTTCTGAGACTCCTTTCACAACGGTCTTCCTCCTGGTGTGACCCTGTCGTCAACCGTCATGATAGAGTGTTTATAAATAAAACATGGAAAAACGGGGTAAGATCACAGCCCAGAATCAGACTTAAGCCGTGTCTTAGGCTTGTTGCCATAGCAGAAATGTATCCAGGATCAAACAGCACTCTTGGATAACAGACTTTTGTACTGTTTGTAGCTACAGAGCACCTGGCATGTGGAATGTATCCTGTGCTGCCCAGAAAGATATTTCTTAGCCCACCGCCATCTAAAAAGAGAGATATAGGTCCTAAGAGGCATGGTGACCCCTGCATCTTATGTCATTCAATTCATCCTCATGAAAGAACTAGGAGCACAGAGGAAGATAGGTTTAGTAAACAGCCAATGAGACAGCAAAGATGTAAAAATAGTTTACTCATAGTGGCTTTGATGCAGGACAAGGTGAGGTTGGAATAATTCTTCCCTGTTTTTAACACCAATTTCTCAAGCCAGACTGGAGTCTCCTGGGAAAACTGGACTGACTTCAACAGGGAGGCTGCCTGGATATGTGGGAATCTGCTTTTAGCTGACATGCCCTTGTCTTCTTTCCCTTGGGTTTGCATTTTCCTGAACTTCCTAACATTCAATTGCCTTCAGAGTAGTGATTTTTGCTTCCTTCTGTAGGTTATTCTGGTGAGAAGATAGAAACCCTGTTCAGATACATGGATACACACACACACACACACACACATATGTATATGTATGTGTATGTGTATGTGTATACATATATATGTATATATACATATATATGTGTGTGTGTGTGTGTGAACACAAAACTATGTCTGTATTTTGAGTCACTGATACATGCCCAGACAATTACAAAGTGTTTATGAAACCCCAAGTAGACATTCTTTCTCCAGGGTACTGTAGATGAGGCATGCATTGAACACACAGGTTTAGGTCTGTCTCTTAGCTCAGCAGATACTTAAACAAGCTATAGGTTACTTTCCATAGTATATCCTTGCTTCCCACACAAATGGTTCAATGCTAGACATCCCACATCTTCCTGTTGCCTCCGTTGGCTCGAATATACATACATGGTCTTATTACTATATTAAGCCTAAAGTCTGTACATCTTTTTGTATGTTCAGATAAGCAATTATTTTTCCAAATTGTTTTGATTCTAAGCCATACATCTTCACATCTTTACATCTCTGGAAGTAGAATGAACCTGAAACCAAAAATAGACTCATCTACAAACACAGCAGGAGATTTTAGCCCATTTTTTTTCCTACAACATAAAAGTAGTCAGGCTATGAATAAATATTTAGACAGTAGGAAGCAAAACCTTAACAAGTTTAATCTAATGGGGAGATAAGACCAACAAATCAAACGACAGCAGAGTCTGGGTTCTTTTCGAGTTCATTGCAGTGGTCATTCAAGCGCAGCCAGGGTTACGTGCAGACGCTGACGTTCACCAGACACTGTGATGCTGACATTACTGTGTGCTCCCTAACTGCTCTAGAATTCATGTGAAAGATACAAAAGCATTAGCGAGGCAATGTTTATAAAGTAAACAAAAAGTACATAAGTGCATGAGTCAAAGAAGAATTCAGAATAAAGAGTGAACTGAAAGGTCAGGAAGGAAGCATATGGTTTAAAAGTCCAGGTGCCAAAGAACAATGAGGTCAACTCTTCTTAAGAATTTAGGAAAGTGAGTTCTCCCTGGGTGTGGTGGCGCACGCCTTTAATCCCAGCACTTGGGAGGCAGAGGCAGGTGGATTTCTGAGTTTGAGGCCAGCCTGGTCTACAGAGTCCAGCTGGACAGCCAGCTCTACCCAGAGAAACCCTGTCTAAGAGAGAGAGAGGGAGAGAGAGAATAATTTCAAATTAAGTGCTAAGTAGATGAAGAAAGTAATAAAAAAAAAAGAGTTTATAGTAACAAAATAGAGATGAAATGTTCCACAGACAAATCAAGAAAACCAAAAGTCAATTCAATAAAAGAAAATTAGTGACTCCCTGATGGGACTGACTAGGACAAAGGAAAGAGAAGCCTTCAGAATTAATTGGGAAATTTAAAAAGAGATTGATTCCCACTAATGCTCAGAGCATGGTACTGAAGAAAACTTGAAGATTTTAGGAAAATACAAAATTTTAATTAATAAAAAGATTTAGATAAATATTAGATATAAATAATAATACTTAAATATAAATAATAATTTAAAAATATTTGGAAAAGATAAAAATATTTTAGATAAATATTAGATATAAATAATCATTGCTGGATATAAATAATAATTTAGATGACGATATTAGATAATAGTTTCCTTGGAAATTACAACTGACAAAAACTAATATGAAGAAACCTTTAATTTCTAAAATGATTTGCATATTAAAATCTGCATGCAAAGGAAACCCTACCAGATGGGCTGGTGAATTTTTTGAAACATTCACATAGATACAATACCGATCTTACAATAATTATACGGCATGGAAAAGTACATAACATTTTTAAAATTCATTTCTTAATGCTAGTAAGTATATATAACATTTCCATGAAAACACACACACACACACACAAAAGATACTTTAATTAAGAAAAACAGTGAATAGTGAATTCAACACAAAATACCAGGCTGTATTATAATAATATGCTAGAACTATATTGAGTGTATCGCAGCAATAAAGTTAAATGCTATTAATTATACCAATCAATACAATTTACTGCAATAACTGAGATACAGAGAAAAACTATATGGCCATGTCGTTATATACAGTAAAGTATCCTTGATAGAGCACAACATGTTGCAAGCTCTCTGGACAAAGTACTACTAAACTATACTGCTTATAGAGATTTTGAGTTCAGGGAACCAATTCTTTTCTTAAACATCTGAATTTTGAAAGGCAAAATTTTACTTAACTTTGTCTCTAGACATTCATCTTTTTATTTAATTTTGACGGTCAAATGGATTCCGTTGGTTCTGAGAACCCTCTCTCCCCCACATCCCTCTGCCTCAGCGATAGACAACCACAAGAGGGTAGAAACAGGCCAGGATGGCTTTGCCTTTAGCTAACAGTTGTAATAGAGGACACTGTCCTTCTGTGGTATTATACCTAAGTACTGCTTCACAATGATCTCACTTCACTGAATCGTGGCAAAGCCTGTTTAAAGTTGTAACACTGTGTTGTACTTTTCTCTCCTTTCCTAAACACTATTTTCTAGTTTATCTTTGGTCTCCATTCCCATCACTACAGACACTCTGAAAAGTACTTTTTTCGTTCTTTTGGTCAAGCAAAACTTTGCAACTTCCTACTCTTGGGGTCAATGCCACCTTCAGGATCCAATATTGTTGAAGCCACCATATGGTCCCACCGGATCAGGATTGAAGGGCTTAGATTAATGGAAGAGAATTCTGATTCCCCTCAACCCCACAGTCAGGTTGCTTTCTGTCTCACCATTTGGAATTTCTGCCTTCTTATGAAATGATCTTATCAAGAGGCTGTCACAATCAGTCCAGACTGTAGGACATTCATTATGTGTCACCAACATGTAGAAAGAGGAGCATGTGGAACTAGGTAGGTGGATGCGAAGCCAGTCCTGGACCACTTATCAACATGCTCATTGGTATTCATTCATTCATCATTCATAATAATTCATTCATATCTTACTTTGTCCATTTTTATATATTATTATTTTTTAAATTATCTTTTTTAAAAATTTTTAATTATCTAATGTTACAGATACCTCATATATTTTATATTTAGTCCTTCTATGACATTAGATAAGTTGTATAAAATTTTTTCTGAATGTCATTTTTTTTTTTTTGCTTAAAGTTCAAATGTTCTCTTATGGTAAAATCCATGTTAAGTATATTTTTATTTCTCCTACCTCTGGGGTCTCAGATGTGTATGCCTATGCTTCCTTCTAAGTGTTCTGTGATTTGAACCCTTACATTGAACTAGAAAGTCTATTATGAATTAATTATTTTATATTACATACTTCAGGAAGAAATTTCATTCACCCATATACATATCCAGCCACTTGTTCAGTACTTCTTCAGGAAAAAAAAAAATTGTTCCTATCAATATTTTGGCATCCCTGCAAAAATCAATACAACAGAAACATAATGGTTTATTTCTGGATTAATCAGTTGATACAATATGGAGAATGTGCAAGAATAAATCTCTGTGTAGCATTGTAGAGTGTTTTAAAATGAAAACCCATCCTCTCATGTTAAACTATTTGGAACACAGCTTGGCTTCTGTGCCGTGAGACTGAAGAGGCAGGAATGCAGAATACCATCAATCTCTACTTCCCTAAATTAACCAATAACCCAAGACTCGGAGAAAGGAGAAAAGAGCCTGGATCACCTTGGCTACATGGGGCAGCTCAGGGGCAGCTCAGGGGCAGCTCAGGGGCAGCTCAGGGGCAGCTCAGGGGCAGCTCAGGGGCAGCTCGTCTGTGGTACATTACTGAGCACAGAGAGAGTGGACCAAACCTAATGTAAATGGATCGACCCACAAACCTTTCACCGAGATGTCGGAAGTTGGCTTAAAAGATTGTTTTGTTTAGTTTTGTTTATTTGCTGAATGCCTCAGGACAGTACCCAGAGAATTCAAATGCTTACTCTATGATTTTCATCAGTAAAGGAAATATAGCTGGGTTTTTAAAATGAAGGACATTGGCCCTTTACTAATTGTTATTTAGGTAAAAATTGGAAACTAGTTGAAAAAAAATAACTCTTAGGAAGGTGACTGTGGTTGTTTGAATAACAATGCCCCCATGGACTCATAGCAATGAGTGGAGTAGCAATGCTTGAGAAAGAATAGAAAGTATGGCCTTATTAGAGTAGTGTGGTCATGATGGTCATAATGGAAGAAGTATGTCACTTTAAGATTTCAAGTGAGGCCCAATCTCTCTCTCTCTCTCTCTCTCTCTCTCTCTCTCTCTCTCTCTCTCTCTGTGTGTGTGTGTGTGTGTGTGTGTGTGTGTGTGTGTGTGTGTGTGTGTGTAGAACTCTCAGCTACCTTCTCTCCATCACCATGTCTGCCTTTAGGCTGCCATGCTTCCCAACATGACATGATGATAATGGAGTAAACCTCTGAACCTGTAAGCCAGCCCCAATGAAATGTTTCCCAGAGTTGCTGTCGTCATGGTGTCTGTTCACAACAATAGAACACTAACTAAGACAGTGACCACGAAAAGCACTCTACTTTCAGATATGCCTGACATCTGCAAAGGAGCTTCTAAGCAATGGCTTTTTAGTTTGTCTTACTCTATTGAGTCAGGACTGATAAGATTATAGAACTCATTAATATATTCTCTTGATAATTCTGTATACGTTTAATGAGCAGCTACCACCTTTCAAATACTATACAGGGTGGTGGATTTGGGAGAGTACCAGAACATACCATGAAGCTATGATCACTCCAGACAAATTCATAACAAGACAATGTTCCCCAAATATTTACATTTCTGATTTTTACCCAAGCAGAGGACTCCTTCCCTTTATGGCAAAGTTCAATATTTCAGGGTTTTTTTGTTTGTTTGGTTGGTTGGTTGGTTTTGGTTTTTGTTTGTTTGTTTGTTGTTTTTGTTTTGTTTTGTTTTTTTCGAGACAGTGTTTCTCTGTGTAGCCCTGGATATCCTGGAACTCATGCTGTAGACCAGGCTGGCCTCAAACTCAGAAATCCACCTGCCTCTGCCACTCAAGTAATGGGATTAAAGGCATGTGCCGCCACTGCCCGGCTAATATTACAGTTTTTAATAGTCACTTTTTGGGACTCCTTAAGGCATCAATTTTTTTTTTAATTCGTAAAAACAAAACTAACATTTTGCCTTCAAAAAAGATTAAATTCATGCTGATACAGCCATGGGAAAGCTTACACTCAGATTCAGCATACTTTTCTTTGTTAAAAAGAAACTACCACTTATTGGTGAGTACATATCATGTGAGTTCTTTTGTGATTGGGTTACCTCACTCAGGATGATACCCTCCAGGTCCATCCATTTGCCTAGGAATTTCATAAATTCATTCTTTTTAATAGCTGAGTAGTACTCCATTGTGTAAATGCACCACATTTTCTGTATCCATTCCTCTGTTGAGGGACATCTGGGTTCTTTCCAGCTTCTGGCTATTATAAATAGGGCTGCTATGAACATAGTGGAGCATGTGTCCTTATTACCAGTTGGAACATCTTCTGGATATATGCCCAAGAGAGGTATTACGGGATCCTCCGGTAGTACTATGTCCAATTTTCTGAGGAACCACCAGACTGATTTCCAGAGTGGTTGTACAAGCTTGCAATCCTACCAACAATGGAGGAGTGTTCCTCTTCCTCCACATCCTCACCAGCATCTGCTGTCATTTGAATTTTACTCACTGATAAGTGGATATTAGCCCAGAAAATTAGAATACCCAAGATACAAGTTGTGAAACACATGAAAGTCAAGAAGAACAAAGACCAAAGTGTGGTCACTTTGCCCCTTCTTAGAATTGGGAACAAAACACCCATGGAAGGAGTTACAGAGACAAAGTTTGGAGCTGAGACAAAAGGATGGACCATCTAGAGACTGCTGCACCTGGGGATCCATCCCATAATCAGCCTCCAAACGCAGACACCATTGCATACACTAGCAAGATTTTGCTGAAAGGACCCTGATATAGCTGTCTCATATGAGGCTATGCCAGTGCCTGGTAAACACAGAAGTGGATGCTCACAGTCAGCTATTGGATGAAACACAGGACCCCCAATGGAGGAGCTAGAGACAGTACCTGTACTGGCTAGTTTTGTGTCAACTTGACGCAGCTGGAGTTACCACAGAGAAAGGAGCTTCAGTTGAGGAAATGCCTCCATGAGATCCAACTGTAAGGCATTTTATCTATTAGTGATCAAGGGGGAAAGGCCCCTTGTGGGTGGGACCATCTCTGGGCTGGTAGTCTTGGTTCTATAAGAGAGCAGGCTGAGCAAGCCCGGGGAGGCAAGCTAGTAAAGAACATCCCTCCATGGCCTCTGTATCAGCTCCTGCTCCCTGACCTGTCTGAGTTCCAGTCCTGACTTCCTTTGGTGATGAACAGCAGCATGGAAGTGTAAGCTGAATAAACCCTTTCCTCCCCAACTTGCTTTTTGGTCATGATGTTTGTGCAGGAATAGAAACCCTGACTAAGACAGTACCCAAGGAGCTAAAGGGATCTGCAACCCTATAGGAGGAACAACAATATGAACTAACCGGTACCCCCAGAGCTCATGTCCCTAGCTGCATATGTAGCAAAAGATGGCCTAGTCAGCCATCATTGGGAAGAGAGGCCCCTTGGTCTTGCAAACTTTATATGTCCCAGTACAGGGGAACACCAAGGCCAAGAAGTGGGAGTACGTGGGTAGGGGAGTGGGCGGGGGAGGGTATGGGGGACTTTTGGGATAGCATTTGAAATATAAATGAAGAAAATACCTAATTTAAAAATGTAAAAAAAGATTTTAAATTGATATTTCATAAAAAATAAAGTGCTGCATATGGCCTATCAATATCTGAAGAAAGGGCTGATAAAACATTGTCTGCAAAAGAAAACCCCATAAAGCTCTTGTTTTCTACAGAGAGCTGGTGCATATTGCACATATGGTTGGTTTAGAGCAGTGGTTCACAACCTCCCTGTGCTGGTTTGAGTAAAACTGGACTCCGTAGCTCTATAGGAAATGGCACTATTATGAGCTGTGATCTTGTTGGAGTGCCCGTGGCCTTCTGGGAGGAAGTGTGTATCAATCTTTCCTGCTACATACCAATCCAGATGCAGAACTCTCAGCTCCTTCAGCACCACATCTGCCTGTGCGTTGTCATGTTTCCTGCCATCCCAATAATGGACTAAACCTCTGAACCTGTCAGCTCCCATTAAATGGTCTTATAAACTTTATGTCCCAGTATAGGGGAATGCCAGGGCCAAGAAGTGGGAGTGGGTGGGTAGGGGAGCAGGGCAAGGGGAAGGTATAGGGGACTTTCGGGATAGCATTTGAAATGTAAATGAAGAAAATATCTAATAAAAAAATTGAAAACAAAAAAAAAGAAAGAAAGAAAGAAAGAAAGAAAGAAAGAAAGAAAGAAAGAAAGAAAGAAAGAAAGAAAGAAAGAAAGAAAAAGAAACTACCTTGCTGGGTGTGGTGGTGCACGCCTTTAATCCCAGCACTCAGGAGGCAGAGGGGCAGGCAGATTTCTGAGTTTGAGGCCAGCCTGGTCTACAAAGTGAGTTCCAGGACAGCCAGGGCTACACACAGAAACCCTGTCTCAAAAAACCAAAAAAAGGAAAAGAAAAAAGAAACTACATTTCCAAAAGCATAGAATGCATCATGCTGTATGGCTAGCAGATTCTACTGCAATACTGTAAGCTCCCCTTATTAATGGTGACACTTTCCAAGATCCTTAATAGATTTCTGAAGACAGAAATAGAGCCAAACTCACACACACACACACACACACACTCACACACAAACACACGGACACACATACAACATATTTTTCTATACAAGATACCTGTAGAAGTTTAATTTATAATCTAGAAATAGAAATAATTAACAGCAACAATAATCAAATGGAATAGCAACAGTATATAATATGTCACATGTAAAATAGAATATATAAGATCAATAGAAGTGATTTAAAGTACCTTGTAGTGTAGATTAGCAACCTCAGTACCTCAGTACACAATAAGTTTCCTTTTTTAAAACTTATTGATAACTTTCACCTTCCCACTAAAAGGAAATATGTCTTATTCAATTTGCTGTCCACACCACTTTTATGTGCAGGGGCCATCAGTAAGTAAGATAGACGTCATTCAAACACAGGCACTGAGAGAAGAGAAGCTTCAGACTTATTTTTAAGGTGACTACTGGTGAATGAATGGACACGCCTCATTGATAACATGCATATGCCAGGGAAAGGCAGGAGTCACATCCTGAACAGGACAGGACATGAGGATCCACCACTTTGCCACACCCCTCAGAGCAGCTGGCATATTCAAACATAAACTGATGCTGTGAATGTTTTGGAACCACAGTTAGCTGCATGTAGTTGAAACTCAAGGAAGCAAAAGTACAGCTAGGAAGGACTATTGCACAATATTAAAAAATATATAATAATCCACTTCTGTGGTGTAGGAGAGTAGAATTCCTTTTAGAGGTGTGTCTCTGTTTGGAAATGACTAACAATGAACATTCTAGTTAAACTAATCTGGGACTCAGGATTCTGTGTGGAATGAAAGCTAGCTGAGAGGGCTTTTATAATACAGACAACCACTGTGCACGGTAGAACTGAGTGACAGCATTGCTCTGCCCCACCCATCCTCAGCTGGTACACCAGAAGATAGGATTGGGGAGCCTCTGCAAGAGCATCCCTATGGAAAGGATGAGGTGAGCAAGAGGATCTAAATCAAACGGCAAAGATGAAGTACAGTTGAGTTGTGCATGGTTGCTTGGGAGGACCCACAGATAGCAAGGGTACTGAGCCTCTCTCTCTCTCGATAAAGGAAGGTTTCAACGCAAACAAAGAAGGAAAGATGGGAGAGAAAGTGAAGAATATACAAAGCCAGATCTACTTGGTAGCCTGGAAGTAGGTCAAGAGATTGATCAGGGAGCAGGCAGTTTGTAGGAAGAAGACATCCATCGTAAGGAGCTATAAAGACCAGGGAAGGGGGTTCCCAGGGACTGGAAAGATGTGTTCCCTCCCACCCCGTGAATGGACTTGAGATATGAAACAGGGGGTGACCTGGGATGCTTGAGGTCAGAGGGGAGGCACGCTCTCATTTCTCCAGCACTTTCCTCACCAACTTGCCACGTGAGAAGCACACAAGCATGTGGATGCATGTGTGCATGGATATATCCATATGCTAATATAAGTGGCCTTTGTGTGTCTTGAGATTTTAGTCATAATTAATCACCTCACAAACGAAAGGTGCTCTCAGAGGAATAACGAGGCGAGGAATCAGCAGCCACCACTTTCTTGTCTCATTATATATATATATATATATATATATATATATATATATATATAATATATATATTACTATATATTATATATATGTATATACACACACACACAAATGCATACATACAGTGTTTGTGTGTGTATGTGGAATATTCTATTGTTTTCATATATTTGCTTCTTTTAAATGTGGTGTATCTAGCCTTTATGTAAGATACACCACATTTGGTTGGTTTAAAACAGTGCAGATAGCTCTGATGGTTAGATTGAAAACCATACAGTTGGCATTTCCACAGCACTGGAGCCTTTGTGTTCCAAGCTGCAATAGCATGGATGTCAAATGCAACTTTGGTGTTACATCAAATTTGGCATTTATGTAAATATCGTGACTGTGCTAATAATTCTTGGCAATTCTAACCTCTATATTATGTCATTATCATTGCCAATTTCCAGGGAAAACTGGAATAAAGAAGGTTGTGTCAAAATACAGGGAGAAGCACTATTTGGCAAGCACAATCAGCTGCTATTGACTTCTAATAGCATCATTAAACACAAAGGAATATTAAGTGTGTACGTGCTTGGCCTCCTATCGCTAGCATACGATGAAAGGAAGGAGCCCAGAGTCCAAAGCTAGATAGCCCTTGTCCTGGTTCAAAACACTTGAAAGAGACATTTTATTTTTCAGTACCCCACCTTTAAATTTTCATCATAATGGAAGTACTCATTTTGTTTGGGTGTCTCTGAGAAAAGGAAGATGGCTCAAAGCCTCTTTTCTAGGAAGCTTACAACACATGGCTCTCCCAGCAATGTCTATCTTATTGGGACTATCATTCAGAGAAGAACAGTGGGGAAACCCAGTGCTGTGCTCAATGAGAGAGACTCATCATTCCCTGAAAACCCACCCTAAGATAAAACAAGCTATGTGTTTCCCACCAGAGAAGAGGGTTAACTTCAAACCTCCCATAGGCATAGCATGTAAACGGTCTGGGTATATCAGTTAAAATGTACTTGTCATACATGGTATATAAAAAAAAATAAGACTAACTATGTCACCTTTGCCTGATTCATGCCTGCACATAACATTAATCATGCCACACAGTATTTGAACTGTTATATTTCACCTAGTAATTGACCCTTTCATCCTAGTAAGATAACCATATTTCTTATAATATAGTCTGGAGTGAAATCCACTTTGTCATTCAACAGGTCGGAGAGTAGACGCCCAGGTTCTCCTGCTAAGTCTTAGCATGGCATTTTGTTTCCCATCCTTTTCCTGTTATCATTCTTGTTTCTGTACATTTGCAGCAACCTTGTTTGGCCTGTTTACTTATCAGTCTTTGTTATTTTAGTGGTTGCGGCGGGGCTCAGAGCACCCAGCTGTAATTCATCTTGTCATACTGAACAACGTCACATCCCATTTCACATAGCATACTAGAAAAGCACGGTGCCATGCAGTGCTCAGGGTGTGTGTATGTCACTGTGCTACTATGTTTTATTTTCCAATATGGTACAGCCCTCAGATTCTATTCTTGCTTTTCTCTCGTCAGTTACATTGCGAAGCAATTGAAATACTGATGAGAACGTGTGTGCCTTTACCAATGAAGATGTCATTTTCCAATGCATTTCATCCCTTTTCCTGACCCATCTTCCCTCTCTCCTGGATGCCATCATTGGCCACCCTCCTGAAGCTCTTTCATCAATTTAAGTCTGACGGTGATTCAGTCTTTCAGCGTTCGTGTTTAAAGGGTATATTAAACCACCGTTGATTCCGAAAGACACTTATTTGATAGGAAAGTCTAGACTGGAATTTGTTTCATTTAAAATTACATTGCTTTAGTTGTTTTTTTAAAATGCACTTATATTCTTATCTTTTATTATGTGGCATGGATGGATGCATCTTCTTCTTCTGGCTGTGTTTGGGGTTTTCTCATTATCAATGGTCTTGAATCATCTGGTTATCACATGACCAGTACGGTGTTTTTATGATTCTTCAACTTCAGCTGCATTGAGTTTCTTGGATCAATAGGATAATGCTGTTCATCAGATTTGGAAATTTTTCCAATCTTATTGCCCCTCCTCTTTCAGGACCCCATTTAAGCTTGTGTTAGGCCATTAAGCTTGTTCCGCAGTTCAGTGACGGTCTGTTCATAAATTGGCTTCTTCTCTCCATGTCCCTTTAAAATGGATATGCCACTGTGCTTTCTATGGTGTCTTCAACGTTACTGGTCTTTTCATTTCTGAAATGTCTGGTTAAAATCTGTTCTTCATCTCAGACTCTGCGGTGCTCATGTTTGAATGTCCACATCAGTAATTTTTTAAAAAATCCATTTCACTAATAAACCTACAGTTATAATACTGTTTTGTCCTGGCCAGCAGTTGTAATCGTTTGCCTGTTTGATTGCTTCTTCTTCTTTCCTCTGTGGTTGAATCCTTTTGGGTACACGGCTGGCTTTATTTCTATAAATATTATCATGTTTTGTTCTTCAGTGTAATTAAGTTACTTGGGAAAAAGTTCGTCCATTCCAGTCCTATTGTTAGGATTTGTTAGGCAGGACATAGCTGTTCTATTTCTGGGGTTAATTGTTCTGCACTAGTAATACAAGCTTGTCTTGAGTAATTCCCACCAATACCTTGTAAATGTTAACACTCAGATGTTCAAGGACTTAAAAGGAAAAATATGCTCTTAACATATGCAGATTATGTTCACAGGAAATCTATCGTATAGACAATAAATGGTTGGGAATATAACGTGTGTGTGTGTGTGTATGTGTGTGTGTGTGTGTGTGTGTGTGTGTGTGTATTTGCAGTTCTGTCAGTCAGGTGGCTCCTTGGGGTCTTTCCTGACACTTGTATCTGATGATCATTCAGTGACTATTCCATGGGACCCTGTGCAAACCACCAGAGTTCCTTCTCCGTGCTCACTGCTAGGTGTGCCTCTTTCCACAGACTCCAGCTTTTCTAACCTAAACATCATGCTCTCATCCGGTCAGCACTGGCCTTTCCAATCAGAGACGCTCCCTGGCTTTGCAGACGTTCCCCTACCCGTTCTGTAACTGAGCAAACCTCCCAGGGCAGTCGTCTAAGGGAAACATTTGGAGCTGGGTTGATTTGATTGTCTTAAACTGTTTTTAATTGTCTGTTGCTTGTGCCTTCTCTTAGAATCTGTTGTTTCACATTCAGCCCATTGCAGAGTCTGGTCTAAGCCTCCTCGTTCCATTTTGGCCAAAAAGAATTGTGGTTATTATGTTTGAGAGGACCTTTTGCTCCAAACACCTGCAATGAATCTTCTGTGATGGAACGGGATCTTTTTGTGCCTATCCCATCCCCACAAGAGTGGAATATACATTCTAACTTTGCCACGAGGTTACATGTGTAATAGCAGTAACACTTTCTAAAATGAGCTCTCTCTCTCTTCTTCTTCTTCTTCTTCTTCTCCTTCTTCTTCTTCTTCTTCTTCTTCTTCTTCTTCTTCTTCTTCTTCTTCTTCTTCTTCTTCTTCTTCTTCTTCTTTCTCTCTCTCTCTCTCTCTCTCTCTCTCTCTCTCTCTCTCTCTCTCTCTTTCTCACACACACACACAGAGGAATGTACATGCACATGCACACAAAATATAGTTTCAGGGGGAGTATCCTTGCACTACCAAACTCTTGAGACATGCTCAAGTATAACATTGCTGATTAAAAGCCACTAAATGGCAAGAAATCGCTCCATTGATGGTGTAGTGAATTCATCCTTACTCAGTTGAGTCTTCCCTCATTAAAAAATAGTGTGTATAACGTGTAAGAGAAGTCAGCAAGAAAGGGCTGAAGATACTTAAAAGAAAACCCGCTTTTAACATAAGCAGGTAATTATTCCCGAAGAGCTTTGATCATTTAAAACCACCATTATCTTCTTATTTAAACAGGTTATTTAATGTCTCTGGAAAGAGTGTAATGAATGGGGATCTTCAAAGCCTACCTGGGTGATTCTGCCTCCTAGTGAATTTTCTACAAATTCTTTTAGTCACCACATTAAACACAGATAAGCTCTGCTACAAGGGAGGGTTCTCTTTTCTCGTTTATACTTGAAAGTAAGTTTCTGTTTTCTGTTAAAAGTCTTCTCCTAGTCAGCGTATGTATACTTTTTTTTGAGAACTTTGTATGTGTATATAATTTATTTTTATCAGATCCAGCCCCATCTCCCTCCTCATCAAGGTCTCCCTATTCCCCCTACCATTTTTTTTTCTTCTCAACTCCATATGCTCTTGAAAACAAACAAATGATCAAAAGGGCACCAAGTCCACTTACTCTTGCCTATAGGAGCAACTATCAAACAGCCCTAGCCTATGAAAGCCAACATCCCTGAAGAAAATTGGCTCTCTCTCCCACAGCACCAACCAGTTGCCAATAGTTCCTCAGCTAAGGGTGGGACAACATGAACCTGACTCTCGTCCATGTAGAGATTTGTGCTGGTTTGACCTTGTACACCTCTTATTCAAGCAATAACAGTATTGTGTGTCCATGGGCAACAGTGCTGTCATGTCTGGCAAATGCTGTTTCTCTGCAAATGTCTATTTTCTCTAGCTCTTACAGTCTCTCCCTTCCCTCTTTTGACATGTTCTTTGAGCTGTGGATGTGTGTGATCTAGCTGCCCATTTAGATCGCAACGCTCCACACTCTTATTCTCTGTACAATGACTGGTTCTAGATCTCTGTATTCACCGTCACCTCCTACAGGAAAGACAGTTCTCTGCTGAGGGATGAAACCACACTATTCTACTGGATATGAGATAAGAATTTAGGAAAGAGTTTATCACTATATCTGATAAGCAGAATACTCATATCAGGTTCTCCAGTGGGGTCTTCATGAGCTCCTATGACCTAGTCAGCCGTGAGGTTTTAGCCCAATTAAAAATGCCAGGCATGGATGTTGTCTTTAGCATCATACTTTAAATTCAATCAAAATGCAGTTGGTTACTCGCATAGCACTCCTGATACTAATTTGCCAGCAAACACATCTTGCCAGGCTAGGTATTAGTATAGCTCTCTGGGTTCACTGTTAGGTAATACTATTGATAATTGTTTCACCCCTCCTAGCATACATAGCACCATCAATCCCTTTGAAGGAGAGCCACAAAGGAGGGAGCTTCCAGATTTGGTACCAGCTTGATTTCTCTATGTCCAAAGATCCAAGGATGTGGTGTCTTCAGCCACAGAATCCCAACAGGTTTTGAAGAATAGCCAAGGACAGTGGCAGTAACCTGTAAGGTTGGAGGAGGGGCCAGCATTATGTGATTCCATTGACTGAAGGCTGAGAAAGAGTCAATCCATAACTGACACTGGGCTTATTACTCTATGGCCTATGGTGTAGAGCAGAGGCATTATCTGTCAAAGCCTTCTGGTACACAAAAGCAGTATTCTTTGGTTTAGGTGATAAAATGCTTTAGGAAGCAGGGCCCTATCGAGCCCCATTACCACAGCATTCTCCTCTGACTAGAGTTTGAGCCTTTCAACAAAAATAAAAAGGATATTATAAACTGAGAAAGAATGACTATAAATAAAGGTCTGCCTGTCTTAGAAGAGTTAGAGCAAGAAAGATGACTCTTGCAAACACCTTTCAGATTATTAAAAGTCCACTGTGTTCTAATGGGAAAATACCCTAAATTCTTATCCCTTCTTGCCTGTGACTTGAGTCCCACATCAAAATATCATGGAGTCTTTTCCTTTTTCCTATTGAAAGTAAGGAGAGAGATGGGTCAGAAAGTGTCCCATTGGTCATGAAGCTTTGAAGATGAGCCTTGATTCAGATTTTGTGCCAAAGCAGATGGTGGGACAGAGTTGTCAAGGAGTCTGATGCTCTACAGAAGAGGAGACCTTTGCAGAAGCTTGTGGGACTTGTACAACAGAGGATGGCATGGCATAGTTCTTGAAGAGGGTTCAGCTTCATTGTGAAAGAGTGCAGAAACTGAAATCACTCTCTTGTTCTTACCTTAAGAGACACATGACTGTGGGCCATGTGCAAATACATCGTGGGATGTAAGGAGATGGGCTGTGGGGAGCACAGTATGGAAATGGGGATGAGATTACATGGTGGATGAATGGGGCTGGGGAACAGTGGCCTAGAGGTCAGGAGAATAGGTGATGGTTCCCTAAATCTGGATGGACGTTCATAGATCGCCATGTGCTTTTTTTATATGTAGACTCTTGTTTGATCCTTATAATAATCCTGAGATAGAAGCAAGAAAGATTTTGAGTTTAGCAGATAACAATCAAAGCTCACATCAGATGCACAGATTCACCTTGATGCTCCTCTCATTCTTGATTCCCCACTGCTTCTTGGGAACTTGGAGACTGATGCTGTCATTGTGGTCCTCGAGTAGCACTCATCCTTGGGGATTCTGTGACTCTTTTTAGGACTTCAGTATAGATTCTAGGTTCTCAGTTTGGCTCCTATTTCCAGAACTACTTTTCTTAGGTATGGAACTTTAAATATAAGTTTTTCTTTAATGTAAACTTTTTACAAGCAGAGCAGTCAAATATAAAAATAAAATAAATTTATCAACACACCAACATAGCATTTAACTATAGATACTGATATAGGAGAAATAAGTCTTACCTCCATAGCTTGGAGCCTGACTACAGCAGCAGAGCCAGCACAGTCAGGGAAATGAGTGGGCTTGCTTTGGGAAGGCCCATATGGCAAGCTTGACTTGGGATAAAGGTAGAAATACTGTCTAAGCATCCTGAAGGGTATGGAGCATTGATTGAGACATAATTTTTATATACAAAAAAAAAAGAAAATTTACAAGACTCTCTAGCAGTTAGTTTTCAACAGTGAAGTTGGTATCAATAACTTGATCACTAAGTGCTTCAGAAAGAGAAACTCTTTGAACACGAGTGATCACGCCACTTGATGGTTATGACGAAATTTTGACATTTGACAGAGCGTTGTGAGATTATATGTCCCAACCGGTAAGAAGGACACATGCTCCACTATGTTCATAGCAGCCCTATTTATAATAGCCAGAAGCTGGAAAGAACCCAGATGTCCCTCAACAGAGGAATGGATACAGAAATTATGGTACATTTACACAATGGAGTACTACTGAGCTATTAAAAAGAATGAATTTATGAAATTCCTAGCCAAATGGATGGACCTGGAGGGCATCATCTTGAGTGAGGTAACACAATCACAAAGGAACTCACACAATATGTATTCACTGATAAGTGGATATTAGCCCAAAACTTAGGATACCCAAGATATAAGATACAATTTGCTAAACGCATGAAACTCAAGAAGAATGAAGACCAAAGTGTGGACACTGTGCCCCTTCTTAGAACTGGGAACAAAACACCCATGGAAGGAGTTACAGAGACAAAGTTTGGAGCTGTGATGAAAGGATGGACCATCTAAAGACTGCCGTATCCAGGGATCCATCCCATAATCAGATTCTAAACGCTGACACCATTGCATACACTAGCAAGATTTTGCTGAAAGGACCCAAATATAGCTGTCTCTTGTGAGACGATGCCGGGGCCTAGCAAACACAGGAGTGGATGTTCACAGTCAGCTATTGGATGTATCACAGGGCTCCCAATGGAGAAGCTAGAGAAAGTACCCAAGGAGCTAAAGGGATCTGCAACCCTATAGTTGGAACAACATGATGAACTAACCAGTACCCCGGAGCTCTTGTCTCTAGCTGCATATGTATCGAAAGATGGCCTAGTCGGCCATCACTGGAAAGAGAGGCCCATTGGACTTGCAAACTTTATATGCCCCAATATAGGGGAATGCCAGGGCCAAAAGAATGGGAATGGGTGGGTAGGGAAGTGGGGGGGCGCTATGGGGGACTTTTGAGATAGCATTGGAAATGTAATTGAGGAAAATATGTAATAAAAAATATTAAAAATTAAAATAAAATAAAATAAAATGGGTCAATCCTGGGTAGCCTCCATCTGGTAGAAGGCAGTAGTCTATAATTTTTTCAGCTATGTTAGAGTGAATTTACTTCCTGCCATTCACATAAGACTATGGAGGGGGGTTTTTTGTTTGTTTGTTTTTGGTGTGTGTATGTGTGTGTGTGCATTTCTAAATCTGAAGAGAACCACTGTTGACCTGGAGAAATCAGAGAGTGAGATCTGGGTTTGAGGTAGGTATAATGACTTCAAGCCCAGAATGGCCAGATGGCCATGAGAATGAATGAAAATCCACAACTGATGGGAATAGGGAGGTAGGGAACATCTCCATGAAATGACAGAGACCTGGGATAAGAGAGGCGCCAAGAATCAATAGGGATGCTCTTAACTGTGCCTCACAGAATTGGGAATATGGAACCTGAAGAGACCACCTCCTATGGACAAGCAGGGACCCCAGTGGAGAGATAGGGACACAAAACTATCAACTCAAAATTCATCCTATCGACAAGAAGTGCAGGGACTAGAGATGGATCAGAGACTGGGGGCATGGACAAACGATAATAGGCCAAATTTGAGACTCATCCCATGGGCAAGCACCGATCCCTGACACTAGTAATGATATTCTGTTATACTTGCAGACAGGAGTCTAGCATGGCTGTCTTCTGAGAGGCTCCATCCAGCAGCTGGCTCAGGCAGATACAGATACACTCAACCAAGCAGTGGATGGAGATTGGGGACTCTTATGTAAGAATAGAAGGAATGATGGAAGCCCCAAAGGAGATAGGAAATCTACAGGAAGACCAACAAAGTCAACTAACCTGGACCCTTGGGATGCTCAGAGTTTGAACCACCAACCAAAGAACACACAAAGGCTGAACCTAGGCCTAACTGCACATAATGTAGCAAATGTGCAGCTTGGTCTTCATGTGGGTCCTGAACAACTGGAGCAGGGGCTATCCCAAAAGCTGTTGCCTGAACATGGGATATGTTCTTCTAGCTGGGCTGCCTTGTCTGGCCTCAGTGGGAAGAATGAGCCTAAGCTCACAGAGACTTGATGTGCTAGGGTAGCGGGATATCCAGGGAGGCTCGCACTTACTCAGAGGAGAAGGGGAGGGGTGAGACTGTGGGAGGGAGGAACTGGGGGGAGGGGCAGTGAGTGGGATATAAAGGGAATAACTATAATAATAATATTTTTTAAAGATTTTTTAAAAAAGATCACTGGCTAGGTGAGAGAGCAACAGCAAATGTCACAAGAAAGTGAGAAGGAGACAGAAGATAAAGACCGCAGGTTGAAGTTGTGTTGAGTTATTCCCAAGAAATGGCTTCATCAGCTGGCTCTGTCACCATCACTGGCCATGCACAGGTATGAATTGCTCTCAAGTCACTTCCTTGCATGTAGCATTTTAAATTTCTTCTTCATCACAAGAAATCATTGAAAATGCCCTAGGAGAAGAACACACTAGAGAAATTATTATTTTTTTAAATGCCAACCCGACCAACATACTGATGTGCTCAGAATTTAGTCTGAACAAAGAACCTTAAAACACTCCCTTCCCCATTGTTTCTAAAAGCTTGTAAAAGTTCTCTAAATGTAATTTTATCACCTTTTCCTTTCTTTGCTATTTATGGACATATGTGTTTTTTATGATATTCACAACATGCCTGTGTCACAAAATTCCGATTTAATTTCCTGCAATTACTGCACAATATGCATGGCAAAAAAACCCTCTGATATAAAAATGACAGGAAATAATGAATAGTTCTCCATTTCTGCCAAGTTACCTTTTTTGAAATAAAACTCAATGTAACCCAGCTGAGGTTTCTGACTGGCTGTCTCCAGCCTGTCTTGTCGGAGACGCTGGTAATAATCGTTAGAAGTTTTTTAAATGTTCTGAAGTAGCAGGGTTGAGTTTATTGGGAAATTATCATCCCACACATCAGAGATTTAAGATAGGTTGTAACTTCCTTCAAATTTCCCAGGAAATGTGCATGGTTAGCTGCTAGTTTGTTAAAGATATTTTGTACTTTTCAATTTAGATTCAAATGACAGTAGTTGAGCTAACTTACGCATGACATTATATACTTTGTTTCTTAAAGGTAGCAATCAGAACCTTGTGAACAAAAACTTACTTATGGTAGAGGGATAGAAGAAAGTCTTTTACATATACCTTCATGGAACTGCTAAAAGTACATTGATGAAGAGACTTGAATTCGGGACCAGAAAGATTTTTATTACCCAGGAATAAAAATCTTAACTTCATTAAGTATGCCTAGCACTAAAATAGACATTTGACAAGTTTCTATCTACCTTATAGAATTATAGAGGTTAGATTTATTAATTGATGTATATCATGGACTTGGCATAGTGTAAGCTTTCAGCACATGCCAGTGACTGTTAGGATGATGGTAATTTAAATAGAAATTAAGCTGTGTTCATAACTTTCTTCAATATAGACAACAATGGCTAAGATACACTGAGATACATGTTCTGGTATACCAAGTTCTACTGAATGGATGACACCCCCTCAAGTGTGTTTATTTGGGACAGAACATGCTTTTGCCTTAGTAGGTAGAATTATCATGAAATGCAATCTCCGAATTGGTTTAACTTTCCCCAGATGTTCACAACTGGAAGAAAATTCTCATATAAACTGGGAAAGGAAGAAATGGAGGAAGGAAGGAAGGAAGGAAGGAAGGAAGGAAGGAAGGAAGGAAGGAAGGAACAAATGAACAAAAGCAGGAAGAAAGAAAAGGAAGAATTGCAAAGATAATGTTCTTTGAAAAATTATGAAAAAGAATAGAACAAAAGAAAGATAAGCTCTTTCTAAGCAAGGCACACAGTGTCTATGTGACTGATGTTTGTGGCTAAATTTCTGCAAGGGACCAGGGCTTTGGTGTTTTTCGTTCCATTAAGACACAAAACAGTCTTTCAATCAAAGCGAATAGGGCCTTCCTGTTCTGTTTGCTTTCTTGAGCAAACGCCATGATAATAAAACCCTTTGTTATTGAGACATAAAATGCTGTAAAAGAGACTACTGAAGACCTCTTTATGCATGCTTCACTCCCAGACTTGTCATTATTTCTTTGTGTTTTACTGAATACTCAAGTTTTACTGGTCTTCAGGCTCTTAGATGAGAGTTGACCAGAATGTAATAATCTAGGATGAATTAAGGTATGCTGAAAATATCTGCCCAAAACACTATTATGATTCAGCAGGAAGACTGTTAAAAGGAAACATATTCTTTGATACAAAGCAGCAAATCACTGATGGTTTCTGTTTAGTACTGGCTGTATAGTACCCCATGTTAAGAGTGATATCTTCTATTTAACTCAAGTGGGACAAGGATGGATTGTTTTTCTTAGGAGCTGGTGTTATCCCAACTATAAGAACTGCTTCATTATGTCATCCTCAGACCTGACTTAGTAACCTATTTTGAATTATAAAACAGACTGACATTCAGGGGCAGAATTAATAAATGAAGTGTGACAAGTGACATAGTAGAAACCCATTTTCCTTAAAGTTCTCTCTGGTAGCTGATGAATGAGAATGAGTTAGTGTGAAATCTCTCCTTGTAGTCAATACAGGTCAACAGCTCTCTGGGACTCTCTATGAGTTTCAATAGCTGTGCATCAACTGACTGGTTCCAACTACATCCTTTGCTGCCCATTCACACACAGTCTGGGTCTTCTTAGTGACTTTTTTCATCTTTTTGGCGACAAAAAAAGTTGTTTGATACAAATTTGAATTTTGAATATGAATTTATCATCCAGAGGTGTTTTTCATCTCTTTAATTTCATAGGCTTCTCTTTGGATATTGAAACATTTTAATTAAAAAAAAAAGCATAATGATTCTCAAGTCTTTATGATTAGACACGTTTGCATCTTGCCTAGCAGGCAGTATGCTTTCAAATACCACTAATAAGCAAACACATACAAGCAGTGGTTTCTACCAAAAAGCCATCTTGAAATCATGTTTTGCACAGGTCAAGTTCACCATGAACAGAAGTCTCTCGCTAGCAGAATTTCCACTTCAGTTGACAGTGTTGAAACAGCCCAATGGTGTCTACTTCACTGGACGTCTTTTCCTGGGCAAATGTCCCGAGACTTGTTCCCCTCGGTGAGTTAAGGAACCGTATATGTGAACCGTGTATGACGTCCTTGTAATGTTCATGTAAACATTCACAAAACGGATTCACTGGGATGCTTGCTTTCCTTTGAATTGATACCAAATGTAAAAAGAACAATTGCTTTAAAATTAAATGTTTCATAACAGCTGCTCATTGAAAACAGCCCTGGCTGATGAGGGTTGGGCATGGTGTGACGTTGGTTCCCATCTACAAGGCACAAAGTGGAAGACATGAGAAGAATCCTCAAAACGGGCTGTAGCAACAAAAGTGGCACGTATCACCCACTCTGGCTCTTCAGAACATGCTCATTACATCCTTTGCAGTTCTGCTTCTTTGATATAATACTGTCCTGAAGCAAGAAAGGCCAGAGATGCCTACCTGAGGACAGATGTGATGGAGAAAGATGTTCCGAAGTCATCTTCTAGGAGAAATTGTCCAAAAAAAGCAGATAGATGGTTTTTAGTCTTTGTTTTCTTTGTGTCCTTGTGAGGACGCCCTGGGAAAGAGCAAGCTCAGCTCTCTATTGTTTCCTGCAGCAGAACAAGGAAGGGAGAGGAGATGGAAGTATCAAATTTGTCAGTCAAGTAGGTGTATTTCAAAATCTGAGAGGTGAATTCTCCCAGGATACGATTCATCCAGGACAGCAGGTCTCTGTGTTGGTGGCTAGGAAGGGCTTCCCTTTCCCACAAAGGAAAAGGAACTAACTCTAATGGAGTCTCAAAATCTTAAAGTTTTCCCTGTTGCTATTTAGTCTTTCATTTTGCTTCTGTTTAGGCTTTAGAACAAGTGTATGTATAGATATGTACATATATTGTCTACCTATGTACATGTGTTATTGTAACAGTCTGTAATTAGTCAATATGGAAATTGTGGAAATAAATCACATCATAAACATTCATATAACTCATTGTGACTGCTTAGATAGATATAAAAGGTTCTTCATGTTTGAACATGTAGCCATGCGCTGGTGATGCTATCTTGAAAAAAGTTGTGGCGCCTTTTAAGAGGTGGGACCAGTTGGAAGAAGTGCATCGCTGGGTAAATGGGCCTTTGGGATTATAGCCTGGACCAACTTCCTATCTCCTCTATGCCTCTTAGCTCACTTTGCTTGTCAGGTCAGAGAGACAAGGAAAGTTAAAACACACACATTGCTTCAAGACTGCAGAACTTGAAGTCTGTTAAAAATCCTTTTGCAAATAAAGAGTTCTAAAGGAAACATGTTTTACTTCCTTGAACTGGCTCCTCTTGTAAAGAGAACATCTGTACGTGTCAGCGGCATAGGACACACTTCAAATAATTAACCAGAAGAAATTCTGAGCCTGTCAGAGTTATGGCTAAAATGCTGCGACTCCACCCCATTCCTCCTCTCATTGAATAAACACTTCATTAGAATGATTCACGCTGGAAATATTAACACCTAATTAATGAAATTCAGTGCCATCGAGAGCTGCAACATTAACTTCTTGTGCCCTGTGTGGAGATGGAAGTCCTCCTCTTTCCTGGCGGTCTTCCCGAGCCTGGCATTAGCTTAAGGAATCTGCTTCACCTGTTTGAACCTGAACTCTCAAGTCTGAGAAAAGGTGGGGGAAGGACTGCGGATCCTGAGCAGAGGAGGCTGGCATGCAAATACACATTCTGATATGAAATACGTGTGATTCGGGGCGCCGTGGTGCAGCCGCGCCTGCTCTGCCTGCACACCAGTGCAAATCTCAAAGAATTGTGATCCAGTATTGGGCCTCATCAGTTAATCCCTCTAAGTCAACGGCCCGGCACATTCACTGCTAGCCGCTCACTGAGGAGGGTAGCCTTTCATCCCTGGGCTTCTAAGAAGGTGAATGACTTTAGAGAAAGAGTCCCTTTAAGTCAATACACACTTGGATAGGAGTTAACCTTCAAAGGAGCTGACTTCAGCATGGAAGAAATTACATAAAAGTGCTTTATGATATATTAAATCTTATTTTCAGTATATAAAGTCACTAGCTTTGATTGGAGGCAGACACACATTTTTTATTTTCTTGGTGCTTTTATTCTTTAAGTCTTTCTTTCTGTTTAAAGGTTTCCCTGGTCTTAAAAAGAAGGTTGGCTATTATCTGACTTCTGGCTAAGCAACTTTTTGGGTGAGTAGCACGTACCCACATTCTCACTAAGGGAATGCCTACACCATCAATTACCAATTGTTCTCTGGAAAGTCCATAACCACCTCTGAATGTATATCCAATCAAATACATACTACTGTCTGGGATATTTCCTTTTCTATTGCACACAAAGATATTTGAGATGTTCCTATTTATAGTCTTTGGTTCCTGAAGATAAGATTTCAAATTATTATCAAATTGTTTTAGGTAAGTTCTTCCAAAGACCAGTTCCTACTGACAGTGTGACTGAAGGTGCTGTTCTTATTTCTGTCCAAAGTCCTACAGGGTTCATCATCTTCTTATTCCCAGGAGTAATGGTCATCTAACAGAAGCCAGGATTGCAAGTCTCAGAGAAAGAGCCAGACTTAGGTTAGTTCATGGAGAAAAAAGTACAGATGATATACACAATTTGCTGAACCCATGATCTATTTATATCCTGCCAATCTTGTAAGTCCTTGGCTTACATGTTCCTTCTGGGCTCAGGATAGCACTCATGATCCTGTGGGGAGAGCAGAGGGTACATTGACTGTCTCATCCCTTCCACGATAGCAGGAAAGCTAAGAGATAAGAAAGACTCACTGCTCTCCGGAGCCTTGGGAATTCAAAGTCTGTTTTTTGGGTTACAGGATCCTGGGAATCCTTTTTAAAGAAGGTATCTTAATCGCTTGAGCCTGGAGATTGCAAGGGTTTCCCCAGGGTAAATTCACACACTTCTGTCCTGAATACATGCATAGGGGTTGAATGGAGGCCAATTGAAAAGCTAGATTGAAGAATGCCTTTTACAGATTTCTCGCCCCACCCCCACCCCCGCCCCAGCTTCTCTTAATAAAATGGGAAAACACCACAGTATAGTTTGAAGTCGGGATTTCTCTACATAGCAGTCTCCTATCTCTCAAGTTCATACACCCTTTGAAGACACTGCGCCAAGGTTTTCACAGACCAGTCTGAAAATATTTGTACCTGATTTTTCCAGAGATGCTAGGCTCTTGTACTGCACACATGGCTGACACATTTGAGATAAAGCCATCCCGGTGATTATTTTTATTGATTTTTATGATGGCGATAAAAAGAAAGTGCAGCACATTTGAAAGGGGATTTCAAATAGAACTTACCTGTGATATCAGGTTGCATGTTCCTAAATCCTGAACGCGAATGAATCTGTCTACATTTGTGACATAATAAGGGAGAGACTGAAAAACTTTTATGTGTTATAAGGCATACTAGGGCAAGGGTTAGAGATGGGAGAAAAATCCTCGCTAGTGTTTTTGTTATTCTTAATGGATAAACAACTTAGATCATATAGATCACAATATTAATTGTCCAGAATCTCCATATGTTAGGGGACCAGGCAGCACATTACTAATCAAATCAAATTTATTTACTTTTTGTCTCCTTTGGTTTGATTGATCTTTTATTGGTATAGTTTGGTTTCCTACTTTGTGTTTTTGTGGCGGTTTTCTGTCTGTGTCTTGGTTTTGCTTGCATGTTTGTCTTTGTTAAAGAGAAATGTAGAAAGGACTTGGAACTGGGAGAGCAGAGAGGTGAGGATGACCTTGGAGGATGGGGGAGTGGAAAATGTAATAATATAATGTTTGAAAAATATTTTTTAATAAAAAAACGAAAAACAAAATAGTTCAAACTCCAGTTGCACAGTATTTTGTTGTTTTTTTTTTTTCCGGGCTTTGGGAGTTGTGCTGGTGGGAGCTGAGTCGCATGCCCTCTCGGGGGCTCACTTCGGGTGTTGTGCAGTGAGATGCCTTACAGCAACCATCTAACTACAACAACAAAGGAAGTGATCTGAAGATTTTCAAATACAGAAAAAAATACAGTTAGGCTCCTGGCCTAAAAACACACATTTGCCAAATGCTTCATGTCAGGTGGCTATGGAGGCCTCATTTGTAGGCAACACTCAAGGCCAAGGAGTGGTGGGAGTCCTTGTCAACCATAAGAGGAGCTGTGTCCTTCTAATCAGTGCTCAGTCACATGGTTATATTGGGCTGGGATGGAGACCTGAGAAGAGGTGAATGTGTCCAGAATTCTTTCTTTTCCACTACTAAGGACTGAACTCCTGGGGCCTTGCCAATCAGGAGAGCACACAGCCATAGGACTGTATTCCCAGCTATTTTCTCACTACTCTCTATAGCAGGTTCTCACAGAATGTTCCGGGTTGCATTCCTTTACAGTATAGCCTACTTGAACTTGTAATTCTCTGGCCTCATCCTCCTAGATACCTGGGATTTCAGGCCTATCTCGGGCTCTTCTTTAAATTAGATAAATATTAACCAAAATCTCTCCAGTCACTTCTTCCCCATATATATATATGAGAGAGAGAGAGAGAGAGAGAGAGAGAGAGAGAGAGGAGAGGGGAGAGGGGAGAGGGGAGAGGGGAGAGGGGAGAGGGGAGAGGAGAGAGAGAGAGAGAGAGAGAGAGAGAGAGAGAGAGAGAGAGAGAGAGAGAGAGAAGGAACAATTTTTTCCAAAGCTGGATTCATGTTCTAACCTACACAATCTAGAAAAGTCTGCCCTTTAGCTTCCCATTTCTTCTTATTATTTTTTATAATGTTCATTGTGTGTATTCATTATACATAGTGCTATGCTATACAAGAATATTCTATACAAGTATTATATGTATTGGAAATTAAACGTATTTTTCATGTTCTCCTCCCATACTCCTTTCATCCTTCCCTCTCTTTGTTCCTTCTTCCTACACTTCCATACATGCACTTGCACATATATGAATACTCACACACAAGGAACTGGGACCCAGCCTGGGGCTGAGCAGGTTACAACCCAGTCTGTAAAGAACTTATCTAGCGTAAAGAGGGCCCTAGGTTCAATCTGCATAGTGTGTAAAGTGGATGTGACAGTGCAAACCTCAGGATTAAACTCAGCTCCATGGTGAATTTGAAACTAGTCTCAGTTAAATGAGACCAGAGAAAGGGGTTGGGGAAGAAGAGAGGGGGAAGGAGAGAAAGAGGGGAGGGGAAGAGAGGGGGAGAGGGAAAGAGGGAAAGAGAGAGAGACTAAAGTTTAGAAGTTGTTTCTTTGTGGTGTTAAAATATTTTAAGAGTTGAAGTAGAAGATTATAGGTCAAGTAAAAAGGTGTTGGCTGAGAATCAGGAAAGATTATACCAGGGAGACAGACAAAAAGGTAGAACTAGGCGTTTTGCTCTAAGAAATTAAAAGATAAAACAGATGGAATAGATGAGCTGCAAGCTCTCAAGTTGTCTTTTAGTACACTATTGGTCACTGATTTTTATTTATGATCAGTTCAGACCCCTCCCATTCCTTTGGCTTCTCCCCTACCATGTTGAAGTACGACGAGGAAAGGCAGTTCTTACCTACTTTGACAATTTGCTAGCTGGTTGAAATCTATAATGAATTTTAAGGACGATGGTTGAAGAAAGTTAGAGACTAGGACAAATGAAGATGGTGAGAGGTGAGAAATAACTCAATCAGTCCAGCTGTGGTGTGTGGTCAGAAATACCTAATCAGGAATAAGAAGTTTTCTGGGTGACATTTGATGGCCATCTTTTTCCCATCTCTATATGAGATAGCAAAGGAAGTTGGTACTCACGTGAACGGAACTCTGATCTAAGTTGGGTGCAGCCAAAGACAGAGCCTATTTTAGCTGTTACACACACGCACAGGGATTACACATCCACCCAGCTTCTTCATCAAGTACACGTATATACAGTGGTGTGTGCTGCATTCTGGGAACCGGATGGGAGTAGCACATTGTTGCTCTTTCTAAGTCATTTCAAGGTTTGTTGTTGTGGTTGCTGTTGTTCCTGCATCTGTTGTTGCTGTTGTTGTTGATGGATGTGGTGAGAAAATCCTCCCTCTGTAGCTACAGTGGTTAATCTTCATTGTCACCTGGATCTACCTCTCTGTTTCCTGACCACAGAGGCTATGTTACCAGCTGCCTCACACTCTCTCCACTATGACACCCGAACTATGGTGGACTGTTTGCTCTCAAACAATGAGCCAAAATACATCCTTCCTTCCTTAATTAGCTTTTACCTCATATTTTTTTTCAGAGCAACAAGAAAAGAAAATAATGCTCTGGTCTAGGCTTTCATTTCCTCCTTTTTATGTTATTTCATTTTAGGATCTAAAGGAAGAATGAGAATTTTAGAAGGAGCTGACGCAGCAGTAACCAATCAAAGTTTGGCTGAGAGAATAGGGGAAAAAATGCTGTAGAAATGGAGGACAAAGTTCAAGGGTCATGTGATCTATGGGTAAATCTGCACCATGGAGCAGATCTGACATTCACTGAGTTTGCCTGCATCCGCAGCCATGACATGAAGCGCGCCATGTTGATGGCAGCCATGACAGCACAGAAACCCTGGGAGTAGTCCTGGTGAGATGTATACTTCCCAGGAAGAAGCAGGGTCTTGAGTTTGAGTCATTTGTGGCTTATGCGGAAGGGTAAACCCAACAAAGTGAGACTTTCTATTTCAAGGAAAGAGGGGCTTTAAAATCCTATAAACAAGTGTTCTAAGGCTTCTGGGAAACCAAATAGCTTTTACCAAACAACATTTGATGAATTAAGTGCAAATAACTTAGAGGCATGTGTATTGAATTTCCTTTAAAGTGCACATGGGTTTAAAAGTTAAAAGGGAAAAATTTGCTTTGTGAAAGCCAATTTGAGCTTTGTTACACCCAATAAAAGGAGGTGGAATTGTGTTTCCTCCCATGAATGTATCAATGTATTAAACACTCCAGTAATAATCACTTATTGTTCAAATCCTATTCTACTCCTTTGGGTGTGCTGAGAATAAAATTCTGTATTTCACCATTATATAAGGTAAGCCTGAGACAGTGCCTTGGCTAACCACAGGATGATTTAGGATTCTCTTAGACAGGTGCCAAGGGGCTGTGATCAACAACTCCACACTGCAGAGCAGGTTCTAAATAAGTTCATGGTTGTGGTGTTGTCTTCTTTCAATGCTACAAAGAGGATTTGCAATGTAAAGGATGCAAGCTATACAGCAAAGGCCCTGTGATTCTGTTCCAGCATCTCCTTTGACAAGTGAATCCTGGGGGGAAAGCTAGCCATGTCTGAATCATAGTTGCCTACAGGATAGCTGATAAAGAGTGCTGTGAGGATATGGAAAGATTGTAGGGAAAAGAACTTAGAAGCTATTACTCATTTCAAAACTACAGTTTTCTTTGGATTCTAATGACGCTTACCAGGATTTAAATACATACCATATATTGAATTCATTGGTAGCTTTTAGAGCACACTCGCCAAACACTTCTAGCTTGTTGAGTCACCCAAAAGAACCCCAGATGAGAACATTTATATTTGAGATCAACTAGGACCATGCTTAGGATGAGCTTTGTGTCCCCCAAGTCATCTGCCACCTCAATGACAAAGAGACAAATGAGTGCCACAGGGTGGGTTGTCACACTATATTTCTCACGGATAGTGAAAAAATATATTCATGCCCAGTGTAGATGTAACAACAGGTATAAAATGCAGTTAGCAGACATCGAAGATGCACAACCCACAGGTATGCCGATCAATTGTGCTATACCCTAGAGAGAAATGAATTTAATTCAGAGAGCAGCCTTTGTATCACTGGGGAAATGGAAAGGCCCGTAAGAGAGGATGTGTGCAAGTAGAACAGCTCTCAAGAGACATTCTTGGTTTTCTCTGCTGGGTTCTGAGCTCTTGGTCTCTGTTCTGAAAAAAAAAGAAACATCTCTTTAGCATCCTGAGAGGATCTTTGCTACTTCTTTCCTTCTTAGGGACAACCTGAAGGTTTAGACCTGAGCACATAGAAAGACATCAATGTTTTTAATTGTAGGTTTTTTTTAATATATAGTTAACTTTAATTTAGGACTAGCCTATGCATGCTAATAAATAGAAATCTGAGTTTTGACAGTGATGAAAAAAGTATCATTTCAATCCTAGAAAAGCTGCTTATGTAACATTTGCAGTCATTGAAAGACTTTAATAACAGACTATTCTGTTGATATGTATCTATGTGTTTCCCTCTGTCTCGTTCTAGCATTTTTCTTCTCCTATCAACTATGCTTCATTTTAGGGTATAAATATCATTTAATTCTTCTTGAAGGCTCAGTTGCCTGCCTACCATTTAATGAGTACTTACTTTCCCATTCATTACCCCCGTTGAAGCAGGTAGTTTATCTAAACAGTGCCATTTTGAAATAACTATTAGGCTATGTGAATGCAGATGTGAAAATGTCTTACCCTATCCCAACGTAAGAGTATTAGGACATGGGACCTTTGCGAGATAATCATGATTGGATGTGGTCGTAAGGCTGGAGTTGTTATGAATGAGATGAATTTATGTCATTGTATAAATTAATTATTGAGGTTATGAGAATTTGCTCGCTCCCTCTGTTCTGTGCCATGTGAGGAGACAAACAGACAACAGACATCGGTCAAAAGTAGGTCAACTCTGGAGCTCACCGTGCAGGTACCATGATCTCAGACTTCCCAGTTCCATGAAAGTGAGAAATAATTTTCTCCTGTTCATAAGCTGCTTTGTTTATGATGTTCTGTTTTAGTAGGTCACTTTGAATATTCACAAAACACCAAGGTTTACTAATATATGACAACACCAATGTTCTATAGATATTAAGAAAATTGAATTAGTATTTGAAAAAAATTTTCAAAACTCAAATTCCAGGCCAACATGACTTTCCTTACCACCATTTGTTTAACTTTCAAGGAAGGGAAATGTATTGATTTTATAGAAGCTTTTTTCAGAAAATTTCTGTTTGTTTTGTAGTATCTCGTGTATCCCGGACTGGCACAGCACACACTATGTAGCTAAAGATGCTCTTAACATTCTGATCCCCTTGTGTCCAGCTCAGTGCACTGTGACCACAGGGGACTTAGGTGCTATTTAAGAGGCTCTAGAGCAGTGTTTTTCAACCTGTGGGTCTCAGCCCCTTTGGAGCTTGAAAGACCCTTTTACTGGGTTACTAAGACCATCAACAGATACAGATACGTATATTACAACTCATAACAGTAGCAAAATTACAATTATAAAGTAGTGAAAAATAATTTTGTGCTTGGAGGTCATCACAACATGAGGATCACAGCCTTAGGAAAGGTGAGACCCACTGCCCTAGGCATGAACTGGGGGCTTCAAGCATGCCAGGTAAAGATACCCACTTAATTGCAACCATAGCCTCAAAAGGTTGCAAAGGTTGGCTTTCTCGTGGGATCTTCCTTGAGACCAGCATCAAGCTAACTGAAAACAGTACAACAGAAAAATCCATAAAAATGTCCCTTGAGAACATATATCACATTTTTCTTTTGAAACTTGAACTGATTTTTTTTTAAAAATTGGACAAAACTGGAAAGTAAAAAAAAAATTAAATATATAATTAAAAGAAGAATCAATAAAAATTAAAAATATATAAACCCATATGTCTTTAATGCAAACAGTAGGTTCTTGGCAACAAACTAAAATCAAAGTATGTTATAGAAAAATGATAAACTCTATTTCTTGAATATTAAATGTACAGGCTAATACATATAAGGGAGCTGTGTTCCATGGTCCATCAGTCACCTATATTCCTTGTTTCTTGCCACTTGACCAGTCAGAGTAATCTCAACATCTGTGTGATTAGAGCTAGCTAGTTACTACTCCTTCTAGATGGTGATGAGAGAGCATTATGACTCTTTTTATAGTTGTGATAGAGAAATTATTTATTTTATTTTTTTGCACTTGTATCTGATGATTTTAGCCTCCTGAACATATCAGTTGAAAAAAGGCCACTAATTCTACCTCTGAAAGAATAAAAAGATGGGCCCAGGGAGGCAATCTGTTATCAGCTGAAAATCCTTTTCCTAGTGATGTATTCTAGACACTGTGCCACAAGGCTAACTTCCTCTATGGGTGTGACAGTGAAAGAATCTAATGTGATCTTCATACACCTTGATAAAGTTGGCCTAGCCAACTGTTAATCACATCACACATATGCTAGGAAATGTCACACAATCATTACAATTATTTATATATGGTCTGTACTGCGTCATGGTAGCTATCCTTCTTGGGGAAACAGATTAGTACAACAGGATGGTCTTATTCTCTCACATTGATAAATATTTCAAATTTAATGATTAGACCTCAAATATCTTAACTAAGAATGTATTAATGAGTGGGGAAAAAAAAACCAAGAGGAGAAAGGTCATGAAAGCCAAAGCAATATCTTGCCCTGAGCTGACTGGGATTGCTATAATAATTCCCAATTAAACATAAATCATTTCCCTGCTTGGATTTTTGGATCAATATTAAACATAAATCATTTCCCTGTTTGAATTTTGGGTCAATACACAGACCTAGGACTGGAAAAGAATCACGGTGCTTTCAGACCTGCCTATCCTCAAGAGCAAGCTACTGTAAGAGGTGGTCAAAGGCTCTGATAGCTTTCTTTTCTTAAGACCACGGAGTTCACCGTAATGATTAACATCAGGCTTTCCTTTCAAAATCTGTTTACTTCCAGAACATGAAAATGACATCACTAAAACAAAAAACAAAAACAAAACAAACAAAAGAAACCCAAAATCAAAACAAAACAACAACAACAACAAAATCCTCTGAAGTTTGAAAAAGAGAATCTTTCAATGGCCAAATCTCCCTAGGGTGCCAGAAATAGCTCACCCACAAGATGGCAAAGTTCAACTTCTGATGCCAAAATAATAAAATCATAGTTTCAAAGATGTCTCTGTAACATACTGTACAGAAAATAAGTACAAAATGGCTACAGATGGATTCTCTGGTACTAATTTTATAGCGTGAAACATGACTTATATTAGTTGGGCAATAACTTCAAAAGAGGAGCTCTCAAAAAGACTCAGTTTCTAGAAATGCTTTCAGGATTGCTGTGCCACAAGGGTGTGGCTCAAAAGTCAACTGCTTCAAAGTCTAGGCACAATGGAGAAAGGATGGGATGTGTTGTGGGGGAAGCGTTGGATCTAGTGTCAGTTTATGAGTTCCATATTTGCTTTCTGCTCATGTCAAAATGTGACAGCAACATCTTTTAGGAATCTGGCAAAGCAGTTCTTATTTCATACTTCTTCCAATGTAGCTCTATTATATACACATAACGCATATATACAGCAATTTGTCGTGGCATAGATGCTACTGTTGGTAGACTGAGAAGATGGGAAATGGCTTTTATGGTTAGGATGGTGGTCTGAAGACTGCTGGGATCCAATTTCTCATTGTTTTTGAAGGACTGACTGTCTGTCTCTATTTTTTTTTATCAGTTAATAGGATTGTTTTGTTTTTGTGTATGGAGGCAGCTAGACCATCTTCTAGACCATACAGCACAGACTACCAACTGGCAGGTGAAATCACGTAAACTTTCATTTCAGTGGCCATGTAAAGTTTATCTTTGAAATAGAATTGGGAAGACTGGTATGATGGAACAATGTCTGCTATTTTAGTATTCAGGAAGCTTAGACAGGGTAGTCATTTGAGTTCAAAGCCATCCTAGGGTATATAATGATGACCAGCCTGAAATAAGTACAAAAGCACTATCTGAGTAAAGCCAATAAAATGAGGATGAACTTTAAATTCCAGTGACTGTCATGCTTTTGCATCACCAATTTTTCTTTGGATGGCATCGTTTGTGATTGCATAAAGTCCTTATTTCTCAAAGACAGAAAGTATATACTTTTCACTGGACTGCCTTTACACAAGAACATATACCATCTAATCCTTAAGAGTGATTGAGAAGCCTGTTAAGAAGTACATACTACAGGACATCCTGTCTGATTCAGTTGACAATGGAAGTGATAGACTTTCCAGTTTAATAGCTAGCATGTATGGCATGAGTCTCTATCACATTGATAATAGTAGTGGCATACAGTAAGATGGCCCTTGAAGAACATTTTGGATTTCAGTTAGCAGCATAATCTCTATGACTAGTTCTCTGGGATGCTATGTCCATTGATATAGACTAATTACTTCTGTTTCATGAGGAGTATCTATTGCTTACAGCTAAGCAATCCAACCAATACAAGAAACTAAGAGACAGTCAACTTTTAGAAGACAAGGAAGCAACTCAAAACCCAATGGGAAAAATATTTCTATCCCCCACAACACTATTAGTTCACTGTGAAGCCAAAATAAATCTATTCTATCTAAAGGACCAGATACCTATAACCTATGTGCATTAAAGAAACTATTAGAAAGAGGATCAAAAATTCAGGTGACAGCAGATGCTGGCGAGGATGTGGAGAAAGAGGAACACTCCTCCATTGTTGGTGGGATTGCAAGCTTGTACAATCACTCTGGAAATCAGTCTGGCGGTTCCTCAGAAAATTGGACATAGTACTACCGGAGGATCCAGCAATACCTCTCCTGGGCATATATCCAGAAGATGTCCCAACCGGTAAAAAGGACACATGCTCCACTATGTTCATAGCAGCCCTATTTATAATAGCCAGAAGCTGGAAAGAACCCAGATGTCCCTCAACAGAGGAATGGATACAGAAAATGTGGTACATTTACACAATGGAGTACTACTGAGCTATTAAAAAGAATGAATTTATGAAATTCCTAGCCAAATGGATGGACCTGGAGGGCATCATCTTGAGTGAGGTAACACAATCACAAAGGAACTCACACAATATGTATTCACTGATAAGTGGATATTAGTCCAAAACTTAGGATACCCAAGATATAAGATACAATTTGCTAAACGCATGAAACTCAAGAAGAATGAAGACCAAAGAGTGGACACTGTGCCCCTTCTTAGAATTGGGAACAAAACACCCATGGAAGGAGTTACAGAGACAAAGTTTGGAGCTGTGATGAAAGGATGGACTATCTAGAGACTGCCTTATCCAGGGATCCATCCCATAATCAGCTTCTAAACACTGACACCATTGCATACACTAGCAAGATTTTGCTGAAAGGACCCAAATATAGCTGTCTCTTGTGAGACGATGCCGGGGCCTAGCAAACACAGGAGTGGATCCTCACAGTCAGCTATTGGATGTATCACAGGGCTCCCAATGGAGAAGCTAGAGAAAGTACCCAAGGAGCTAAAGGGATCTGCAACCCTATAGTTGGAACAACATGATGTACTAACCAGTACCCCGGAGCTCTTGTCTCTAGCTGCATATGTATCGAAAGATGGCCTAGTCGGCCATCACTGGAAAGAGAGGCCCATTGGACTTGCAAACTTTATATGCCCCAATATAGGGGAATGCCAGGGCTAAAAGAATGGGAATGGGTGGGTAGGGAAGTGGGGGGCGCTATGGGGGACTTTTGGGATAGCATTGGAAATGTAATTGAGGAAAATATGTAATAAAAAAATATTAAAAATTTAAAAAAAGTGAAAAAAGAAAGAGGCGTTTTAGTGGCTCATGACTTAATTCTAGCACTTGGAAGGCAGAAGAAGGTGGATCTCTATGAGTTCCATGGAAATATAGAAAGTTTCAGGCCAGCCAGAGTTACACAGTGAGACCCTGCCTCAAAAAAAGAAAAATGAAAGAAAGAAAGAGAGAGAGAGAGAGAGAGAGAGAGAGAGAGAGAGAGAGAGAAGAAAGAAGAAAGAAGAAAGAAGAAAAAAGAAAGAAAGAAAGAAAGAAAGAAAGAAAGAAAGAAAGAAAGAAAGAAAGAAAGAAAGAAAGAGAGAAAGCAATCTATCAGATGTAAATCCACAGACCAGGACAAGATAATACATTTAGATATAAATATAATGCCCAACAGTGTGTAGAAGTAAAGAGAAATCTGGGGATAAAATTTGTGCATTGAACCTAAAGAAACAAAATAAGGATTAGAAAAAACATAGTTTTATAAATTAAATAGACTATGGAGGAGAGGATGAGTTGGTGAATAACTATATTCAAGTCAGAATTAAAATTCAAAAAAAAACCCTCCTAGTTTGTTGTTCAAAATAATTACTTTTTAAAAAACACAAATTTTGAAAAACATCATAGATTATTAAAATATTTTATACAAGTCAAAAGACAGATGTCCTTTCTATAATGAAACATATATCACACAAACATAATCATGGCAAGTCATCAAGACCGGGACAGTCCTAAAAATAGAAGCTATGGTTAACTCGTGAGCTGCAGCAACTATATTTGTCCCCACTTAAAACTTAGGCCAAACAATTGAAGCAAAAATGTCACAAATGTATGAAGACCATCATACCATAACCATAAAGGGTCATTTTAATAAATTCCTCTCAGAATTTGATGGTTTTTTAGAAATAGAATACTTATTGTGGAGGAAAAGAGATAAGGAAAAACATCAATTTTGAAAGTTTGTATGGAATAGACTCCTGTTTTCCAATTACTTCAACGTTATCCTAAGAGATCATTCAAATAAACACATTCTTTTATTTTTAATATATAATTTTTCCAGACAGTATATTTAGATCATGGCTTTCCTTTCTTTGTGTTCTCCCAGTCCCCCGCCTTCCCTATCCATCCAACTCCACCTATTTTATCTATTATATTTAGAAAGCAAGTAGGCCAATAAAACAAATGAGAATAAAACAAAATAAGCAGACAAACAATGGACACAAGAAACACAAATGCAGACACCACACACACACACACACACAGAACACAAAATTGGAAACCATAATAGGGAAGCAAAACACAATAAAGGTTTAAAAATGCACAAGCATTATGAGACAAAACAAAACATCTTATTCACTGTTGGGTCTTAACTCTAGTTTGAATATCCTGTGCTACTCCATTGGATAGCACTAATTTTTTTGTTAAAGCACTTGTCATTTGGCAGTGTTTTTTGTGTTAGGGATGGGAGCTTGTGTCCAGTGCCTCTCTCTGAGCTACGACCCTATCTGACTTGGATCTGTGCAGACCCTGTGCATACAGCCACAGTCCTTGTGCATTCACGTATGTGTTAGAATTGTTGTGATTGGAAGGACTTGCTCTCTTGGTGTCCTCCATCCCCATCAGCTCTTAGAGTCTCTCTTCATCCTCTTCCACATAGTTCTCTAAGCCCCAAGAGGAAGGATGCCACACTGTTCCAAGGTCTCTCACATTTTACTGATTGTCCGGTTGTGGAATTCTTAGTTCCCATCTCCTATCAAAGCAGCCCCTCTGGTTATAGCTGAGTGAGACACTTAAAATATTTGTCTTTCTGTGTCCAGGTTATCTCACTCAGGATAAGAGGTTTTTTTTCTACTTCCATTCATTTATCTAAGGATTTCGTGATTTCACTGATTTTTAACAGCTGAGTAATTGTGCATTGTGTAAATATATCATATCTTCATTACCCATTCATCTGCTGATAGATCTCTAGGCTGTTTCCAGTGTCTGGCTGATTCCCAGTCAGTGTGGCCATTCTATTTCCCAGATAGAGACTGCTGTTAGGTCTCAGTGGCTGACACAAGGCTGAGCTGGAGTTTCCAGTGAGAAGAAGAGTTAGACTATAGGACATAATAATAATAATAATAATAATAATAATAATAATAATAATAATGGTTGACACAGTGGCAAAAATGAAGGAATTTTGTTTTGTTTTGTTTTGTTTTGTTTTGTTTCTTATGGGCATAGCTTTATTATCTAGAGTGCAGGAAAACTAAAATTTAAATACTAACAATTTCCAGAAGAGAGAGGAAAGATGGCCATTCTTTACAAATAGAAAATACTTATTTTTTTCCCCCTCCAAGATAGGGTTTGTAACCTTTGTCCTGGAATCTGTAGACTAGGCTGGTTTTGAACTCATAGAAACCTGTCTGACTCTGCCTTCCAAGTGCTGGGATTAAAGCCACGCACCATCACCACCTGGCTGAAAATATACATGCAAGTGCATGCAATACAAGTATGAAAACTGACCAGGTTCCAGGCCTTGAGACAAATGATTATACTGTAAAATGTCTTCATCTTGTGACAAGGCTGATATTAGTTGATTTTTTTAAAATCATTATTTCATTTCTATACGTAGAATTCGAATCAACCTCTTGATAATTTTTAAAAGAAATCTATGTTTTTAAAGTGAAATATTGATAGTGCAGAGAAAGAGAAGAATTAGAAGTTTGTAGTTAGTCATTTCTGCTGTGGTGGTTTGAAAGGGAAATGTCCTCCATGGGCTTATGTATTTGAACACTTAGCCCTCACGTGGCGATTCTTTGGTTGTTGCTTTTAGGAGATGGAGAAGTTAGGTTAGGGTCACTTCCCCCCTCCCTGCTTCCACCACCATGCCATGCCTTCCTTGTCATGACAGACTCAATAACTCTGAAACCATAAGCCAATGTAAGGTCTTCCATAAGGTGCTTCTGCTTGTGGTATTTTTATCACAGCAAGAGAGAAGTAACTGAGGCAGAATCTTGTTGCCAGGAAAGCGCGGTTATGACTTCAAAGAGCCTGGCCATCTTGTTTTCTGGAGGAATGTGGGAGAAATTGGAAGTTTCAACTAGAGAAAGCTAGTTAGTTGAACTTAATGGGACAGTCCAATAGGGATCCTAGGAAGCAGAGTTGCTGAGAGTACTGTGGACAGTGGAGGCCTGGCTCGTGATGTTTCCTTCGAAGGGGGTTCTGGACTCTAGAAACAACTGAGATGGGAACATCGTTGTTATTGAATGTGCCTATGAATGACTACAAAGAAAACGAACAAAACATAGGGTAGAAAAAAAATAGTACAGTTTAGAGAAGAACAGAACACAATGAAGCCTGATGTTCTAGCCACGCCATGAGCTGAAAATAAGGCAGTCATTTTTTAGGAGAGTATTTCCTCAAAAGAGAACCCTCTTGATATGCATTAGAAGGATAGGAAGTACCTTCGGGACGAAACTCTATCTAGCTAAAGTGCCATTATTTGAAGGCCAAGAAGAGCCAGATGGTTTCCTTTCCTGGAAAGCAAAAGCATACAAGCGCTGATGCAACTCTGATCCAAGGGGATGAAGGGCCATCCCAAACTATCAGCTGCACTTGGCAGTGTCATCTACATGGTACTGGCTTTGGGGATGAGAAGAATACGGGGGGGTGAAGGTATTGTGGATTCTTTCTCCATAGTTTTGGAAAGTTACTGAGGACAGTTCCTGCAAGGAACACCTGAGAGGCTGTCGAAGCTATGACTATGAACCCTGGGTTGCCATGGAGATGCTGAAGATGCCATAGTCATAAGATATCTACCAAGGGGAGCTTACCACAGGGAGTGGAACGATCCCAAAAGGGAAAAAGAATGTTTTTTGCATTCAGCAAATCTGGAAGAGCAAGGGCTTTGGAAACCGAAGCCCTTAGAGACAGATATGGGACCTGCATGTATAGGAGCTGGTGTTTCCCTCGTAAGTTCTGATCCGGCTTTGGTTCAGTATTTCCTCACCACTCCTTATGCATTCCTTCTGGAGTGGGAATTTTTATTCTGTGCCATCACATATATGTTAGAGAAGGTAAATCTGCTTAGTTTTCTTTATGTATTTATTTTACATAGGGTCACAGTTAAGAGATTGCCTTTAGTCTCAAAGGAGACTTAAACAGAAGACTCTTCAACAGTGCAGAGACTGCTAAGACTATGGGGACTTTTGAAGTTGGACTAAATGCATTTTTGCATTATGGGACAGCCATAAGTCTATAGGGGCCAGGGATCAAATGCAGTGGTTTGAAAGATAAATTTCCCATATAGGCTTATGTATGAACATTTGGTTGCCAGTTGGTGGCAGTTTGGGGAGGCTATGATACTTTTAGGAGGTGCAGCCTTGCTGGGGGCAGTTCAGAACTGGGGGTGGGCTTTGAGGGTTTATTGGATCACCCCCACTTCCTGTTTTTTCTCTTTCCTTGTGTGTGTTTTTTTTTGTGTGTGTGTGTGTGTAGGTTTGGAATGTGATCAGCCAACTTGTTGCTCTTGCTCCCATCCTATACCTTCTTTAGAATGGTCTCTATCCCTCAGAAACAATACAGGGAAATCAAATCTCCCCTAAGTTACTCTTGGTCATAATATTTTTACCACAATAACAAAAGGTAATTAATATACTTTCTCTGTGCATAACTAGAATAATAAGTCACCTGCCTTTAAGTTGTGTACCCTCTATTGTAACATCTGGGTCTTGGACTGTTTTTTTGTGGCCTCTGGTTTTGAACTGTCTACTGCTTACAATTACAAACGTCATGTAGTATACCACTAGTCTGGAACTCACCATGAAGCACAGCTCAGCCTCACATCCTACGATTAAAGATATGAGTGAGCTTTGAGCACATAGCTTTCTTGTGGTGTATTCAAAATCAAATAAGGTATTAGTCCCATATAAAATTAGTTTAAAAGGACAGTATGAAGAAGTTTTTACACTGGGTGTATAGGAAAGTTGCAGTGTGTGGAGCAACAGCTGAATAAAATGTACATTGGGGTGAGGATTAGCCTATGGAGTCACATACTGCATGTGCATACATCCAGCAAAGGTGTGCAGGGAAAAGTAGTTTCTGACATGCATTTGCTGTCTTTAACAATGGCCTCATAGGGTCAGCAATTTGTCCAGCAGAAATAAGCATCCTACCTCAGTCTAGAATGATCTTGGTTTTCGGTTCTGCTTCCTGCCCAAGTTTAAAACCTCAATATTCATTCAAACTGTCACAGTAGTCCAATTATCTCTAGTACAAAATATCCCACAGTTCAGTACTGTAAGACATTGTGTAGCTTATAAATGACTAAGATTTGCACTGACTGATAACATTTTCCCAAAGTCAAACAGAATCCGCTTTTGTCTCTCCACGCTTCTCAATATCGCTTTGCTTTATTTCAATACTTCTCTTGTAATTGAGCAATTCCATAAAAATCAAATAAAATGATTTATAATGGAATGATTACTCCAGGGTAACATTTCAAGTGAAATTAAGATTGAAATCTAATTTAAAAGCTTTAATGTAAATGGGTCATTAGAGGAGGTTCTCAGGGGAATTTGCAATTCAATGAAAGTGACAAGGGTTTTGTAGGGGTGCTGGGCCTAAAGGTGTTACAATCCTGATACATGCTCATTGCAGATGAGCAATCCTATCACAACGGCTCTACAGGATCTGAATGGCTGAGTTGAAAGCTGCAATCAAAGGCTAGCAAGAAAATTTCCACCCACTACAGGCTTCTCCCTGGGAGAAAAAAAAATCTGATTTATAGACAGGTTTCAGTGAAGCCACTGTGCATAATTGACACTAATTAATCTAGTTAGCTATTGTGGGCCAGACCCAAACTACTTCCTTATTAAAACTGCACTCTCCTTCACTATAACTATTCTTTAAGAATTAACTAAGCTTTCTTATTGGTATCTATTGATACCATCTTTGATGTATAATTTACACCTGGGTAGTCTTGAAGCACTAGGATAGAATACTCCCTACTTCCCCTAGCATTTTAAAAAGTATTTATTTTAATTGTGTGTATGCATGTGTGTCTTCTTACATGTGCATGCATGTGCATGTGTATATGCATCTGTGTGTGTGTGTGTGTGTGTGTGTGTGTCCAGGCAGTAAGGAGGCCAGAGGGGCTCTGGTTGTGTCTCAATTCAAAGTTACAGATCTAGAAGTTGTGAGTTTCCCACGTTGATGCTGAGACCAGGAGCTTGGTCCCTAGTAAATCCCTCTTAACTTCAGAGCTCTCTCTCCATATCTCCCAAAGCCATTTTAAAATCATAGATATTTTTACTTCCTAGAACTTCCATTCTGACTGCTTGGCTCCTTGACAATCACTTGCCTTTTTTCTAATTTCTTTTCTTTTTCCTCTTATTGTGCTGATAATTAAGTTTCACATAGACAGAGCCCAGTTCTCCAAAATGTAACTATTTTCAAGTCTTTTCTGAGGTCATATAATGCTTGAAATATTGCATTACATATAACAAGAGCAATAAATATTTCATCTTATTAACATTAATGATTACATTAATCATTAACGTTTATTGATCACTTAAAATGAAAGACTGATTATGCTAAGCCTTGATATAAATTCTGTTGTAATATTCACAATTATTCTAGATTGTAGAAATATCACCTCCATTATATGACCTATAAATGGAGGATTAAGAAGGTTTCAGTAACTTATCCAAAGTCAGAGAGTTGATAAATGGAAGATGCAGAGCCAAGGTCAAACCTACAGGCTCACACCACTGAAGGTTGGAGATGGGTAGGCTCAGTGGGAAAACCCCCACAGGATGGTCCTTTCTTAGCCTATACTGTTATGCCTTGGATTGACTCTGTACATGGCCAGATTGAATTCATCACAGATCTCCCAAGCTGGACTCATTCAAAAATAATAGAAATAAGATTTTTGGGCTACCTCACAGATGTTTCCAAAGGTTTAGATAACATTTTATGAAGGCTTTATAAAAATCCATTACAATTCATATGCTTTAGTTTTGTGGATGACGGAAGACTTGAAAATATCTATAGAAGAAGGTGGCTGATGTTCTATTTATTGCTTTTGCAGTTCTCTGACTTTATATAGTTGACAGCTACTACAGAAGCAGCAACGTGGGTAGCTCACTTCCCACTCTTTTCTGTTAGCTATTACACATGACACTACAGTCCAGCCACTGCAGATCATGCCTACAGAGCTACACAGCTTGCAGACAGCCTGCCTCACGCATGCCACTTTAAGAAACTGCAGAGAAAATGGACTGAGGAGATCCGCTCTGGAGACCTTCTTACAGAAGCATTACAAATTTCCTTAGTCACGTCATTCATTCTTATTGTCGTGTTGACTGACTTTGATAGAACTGATCGATGGAGCAATGGAGCAATGGAGGAGGCTAATTACTGTAAGGAGGCAACATCCATGGAGAAAAGAATCCAACAAGCTAAGAGCATCAGTAATGGGACAACCACATAATAAAGTATTGCTCCGATGGAATCTCACATGGAAAGGCATGTTTGGGATTGTCTCAGGAAGCAGCCATAGACTCCTAGCCTGGAATCTGTCCATACTCTCAAGAACAAATGTGAACTGGTACCAATAACCAGGAAAAAACATATCTGAATATATGAGTATTCATAGTTTGGTTCCACCTAGACCTTACATTTTGGAGAATTTGAGTTCTGAAGTAACACAGAGGAAATATTTTAGGAAAGATTAAACTTATGAACATTCACCAAGACATGCTGCTTCTAGTCTGTCTGTGGGTCTCCTTCAGTTCCCTCCCCATCATACCCTCTTTACCTAATTTACTAAAGACATGTTGGCTCTCCATATCTTCTTGATCATATCAAGCTTCCTTTGGCCTCCTTGCCTTGGGGCTTCAGTACTTCTGGCTACTCCTTCTTCCTGAAACTCTTTTTGCTAGTAGTTTTCTATCCCTTGCAAGCATCATTTAAGTTTGGGTGTCTCTTCCAGTATTACCTCCAGAGACTTGGCCCTGACCATGGTGTTCTGTGTATATATGTGAAATCTTTTTCTCATCTCCCCATGTACATACAGAAACCCAAAATGATTTGACACATGTAGAGAACTCTCTCCTTCTTATTACAGAAGTTAACAAGTGACAGATGAGAAAAGATAAGCTGTCACAGGACAGTAATAATTAAGTGTGTATTAGAGAGAAGGAGACAACATATAATGTGGCCTCCCGCATAATACCCTGGAACAGAAAGAGATATTAGTAGGGAGGTTGGTAGAGCCCGAAGTCTATAGTATACAGTTCATGCAATTGTACTAATGTGAAGGTCTTAATTTTTGTCAAATGAGCCAAATATAAGTGAAGTGTACAGAGAAACTACCCATATTACCTTTAAAGTTTTCCAGCAATTCTAAAACGGCTGCAAAATAAAAAGCTATATTAAAATAAACCAACCACTAAATCTCCCTCTAAAACATTTTTGTCAATAAGCACAGTGATTAGCTTTATATGGCCTTAATTTTGCTTCCATTGCCTCATATTTTTACATTTTTTATTGCTTTTTAAAGTATGTGTGTGTGTGTGTGTGTGTCTGTGTGTGCATGTGCTTGTGAGTGCATGTGTGTGTGTACGTGTGGGCATGCGTGGGCATGTGTGTGAATGCAGGCACCTATGGAGTCCATAAGAATCATGAGCTGCCGGAAATGCCTGCTGAGAGCTGAACTTGGGTCTTCTTGGAGAACACTGTGGGCTCTTGACTGCCCAGCCTTTTTATTCAGCCCCACCATTCCACTGTTTGTTGTTTTGTGTCATTTCTTTGTGTGTTTGCCACATATGTAATTTCCTTCTCTGCAGTAAAACTCTCCGCAGGTAGCTCTCATCCTTGGTCTGTTGTCTTGACGTGTGATGGGAAACACTAACAATTACAGTACCTGAGTTCGGGCTCCAGGCTAGGGTTTGCATTCATTTCTACGGCACTGTTACCCACATGTCAATCCTGTCCCCATATAGATCACTGACACTCATGGTGTATGTTGACCCTCTTAAAGACTTCTTAAAACCTGTGACTATCCCGTTCCAGCGCCACATTCTTTTTGGCCTGATATTCTCAATGCACAGACACACTTGGGATAAAGGAAAGTATGATTTGATGTACACTAGTGGTAGGCAAAGCACTTGCTTACCCTTGGAGATACGTGGATGAATCAAACACAGACTCTAGCGCCTAAAAGCTTTCTAGAGAACATCATTTTTCAGTGGAGGCCAGTCTGGCAGAGCAAAGCTGAATTTTTACTGCAGAAATACAAATGAGTGACCCTTTCACGTGGCCCATATTTCAAGCAGGAATATTGCATTCCTGCCTTTGTCTTACCGGCTGAGTACTTGGACAAATTGCTAACCTCTGTGTTCATCTATTTGTAAAATCACAGTAGTCATGCTACACATACATGTATAGGGTTAATATCATCTGTAACTCACCAAGAATAGTATCTGACATACGTAAAGGCTCTGAAAATGTTATTTAGCATTGTCATTTAAATAAGTGTATAAATAGCAAATAATGCTGCCAGGGTGAAAACCAGGTTGAAAAGCTACCATCTACTATATTAGTCATCAATAATTTATGGTAAATTATTCTCCTCCATTGTAGTTCATGAAATCTACAATTAAGATAAGACTATCATTTTGTCTAATGATTTGTGCAAAGAATAGCCCCCCAGAGCAATATAAGAATATAGTCTTTTCTCAATAGAACACAATACAGACCCCTCCCTTTGCCCAAAAGTTGTTTCTCCAAGCACAGAACAAAAATAATAATTTTGTAGTCTGAGGAGGGACATTTGCAGTGACTCACATGATTAACTTCATATCTGATTGATCTCAATTCTGCTGTGACTTTCGAAATAGGAAATTTCTATATTTCTTGTTCTGTTTCACTACTCTATCAAGTAGCTAACAGAATACATGATTTTATACAATATGTTTCCACCCACTCCACTCCCATTCCCATCCCTATTTTGGGTAAGGTGGAGGCGCTTACAATTGTGACAGCCTCCTGTGAAAGACAAACCTCTTGTCAGTGAAAATTGTTGGATTAAGTCCGCTAATATTGATGATGGGAATATGTGAAGAAAAATATTTTATAAGATGGAGTTCTTCAGCTTCTCAATATGAATAGAGAGATAACCAGATCTCTCCAATGAGAGTGTCTGTCCAACTCTTCCGGCCCCTACCTTACATTCTAATATCTAATCTAAAAAAAAAGAAGCTGCACAGAAGAGTGGGGAAGACAAAGGAAGATGGAAGATGAGATGGAAGGAAAAGGAGGAATAAGAGAAGGAGGAGGAGGAGAAGGAAGAGGAGGAAGAAGAGGAAGGAGAAGAGAAGGAGCAAGAGGGAAACTCTGAAGGGTTTGTACTAAATACACTAGGTTCAGACTGACTAAAGAGTTGTCACCAGAAACTTGTCGTTTATAATCGTGACTCTTCATTGCTCACTCTAACTTCATCATTCTGAATCGACTTTCATGCTGTAGATGAATGATTTGCTGAGAAGTGGCAGTTTTTGTGCTAAGGTCTTGGCCTCTGATGACCTTCACAAGGCCACTGGTAACCTTGTATCCTGGTCTTTGGTTTCGATCGTTAACATTTGCCGACTGTCAAGACTTTTGTCTTGAGAAGGAGCGTAGAGAGTTTAGACTATGCCGACTGGAGAGTTTGGCTTAAACTACTTAACCGTTCTTCGTGATGTGGTGAGACTGCGCAAGTGCCTGCTTCATCTGAGATACAGGATACAGTGCATTTCTCGCACCGATGCAGGGAAGCCATGCACAGGACATTTCCACGCACACAGTTCTACAGTACTGACAATGAACCTATGTGGTCAAGGAGCTGGCAGGAAAGAAAGAAGAGCCCTTGGGCAAGGGCTTGGTAATCCCTGGAGTTGATTCCCAACCCACATTTGATTGCACCCCGCTAAGAACCTACAGCGGGCCAGTCAATGTCTTGGGGCCCGTCACTGTATTAACTAATTTAAATTTCACAGAGTTAAGCACTCTTCAAAGACGTAGGCACTATTACTGTGCCTATTTCATAAGCTTTAAACTCTACCACATGCTTCCCTAAAAGCATACTCCTCGTTACATAACGCTTGTATGTGGGTGTGTATGCACGACATTTCCTTATCACTGTCTTAAGCATTGAAATGCAAAAATCTATACACTTGTTTTCCGCTGTTTGGAAGAACCGAGCTCAAGTATATCTCTCAAATGGGTTTTTTTTTTCCCCTTGCATACCAGTTCTTTCCCAGGTTCCTAGGGAACTAACAGATCAAGACGTAATTATCCCCGATTTCCAGTATTCCATTTGGCACAAGTAAACAGGTTAAAATGACAAACTCACTTATCAGATGATTTCAGATTAATTTTAAAACACTTTGTAATTTTCTACCCCCTTTTATTTGCTCCAGAAGGAAAAAAAATATATATAGCCTTTTATTACTTCAAAAACCACCAAGAAGCAACAAATTTAACAAGAAATTAACGGGCAGGTGAGTTATTCCAGTCAAATCCTGAAGCGCACTGGGCTTTAAAGTTTTAACTGTTCGATCAAGCACCACCCTGCCAAAGCGGGGCTTCATTTCTTCTTGGTATTCGTGCAACTTCCTGTTTCTAAGAAAAAAGGATTAAAGTATCCCATAAAAAAGAAGGAGGGGGAAGAGCTCGAAGTTCCCTGGACATCAAAGAGACCTTACACAACAACATTTTGATGAGTTAAGTGTAAAGGAATCAAAAACACATGGATGAAATTTCCCATAAAACCCACATGTGTTTAAAAGTCAAGGGAAAAAAAAAAAAAAACGTGCATGGCCAAATGCACTTGGGGTTTTGTCAAACTCCAAACATTTGAGGAATAGTGTGAGATGTTTAAAGAACCCAAAACACAGCTGGATCAGCCTGTATCATCCCGAAAGCATCTGCCAGGCGAAGAGGATAAAGGAGATAAGCCCACAAAAAAAAAAAAAAGTTTTTTTTTTCCTAAGAAAACAAAAGGACAGAACAAACCACGTGTTGATGGTGCTGCGGCTGATAGGAAAGTTGTACTTTTCCAACATAGACATATTTTTAAATCACCCCTAAACTCATAAAGCTGCAACTTCCATAACATGTTAGGAGTAATCTATTTAAAAGTGCTCCTTTAAAAACAACAACAAGAATTGACATTTTTCAACCTCCAGATTTTCCAGCTTAATCAGGTAGATTTGTTTCCAGAGCTTTCAAACCTTGATCAAACTACATACACACCTTTTTTTTTTTTTTTGTATACTTGATTCACATTTGCTAGGCTAAGCACATTATTAATTGGTCTTGCTTTTATTTAGAATACTACTGCCTGAAATATATAGTAGAGCGCATAATTGAATTTGGGGTTTACTGTAATTAAAAAAGTCAAAAGAGCAATAAACGTAAGCGTTGGTAAAGAATTGCCTCTGAAAGCCAGTATAAATCAGCAAGATTAAATGATTTTATATCATAGTTAAGTTCCTTAATTTTAATTTATGATTGTGCACTTGTTTTCTTTCATTGTCTGCTAGAATTTCTTGTCGACGCTTGATCTTTAGACGCGATCACGAGGGATTTAACAGACTGTTTTGGTGGAATCTACAATATCAAACTGAATGGATCTGCATCTGAGTTTTTCTTCCTTCCTTCATCCCTCCCTCCTTCGCTTCTTTCTTTTTTTCTTTCTTTCTTTCTTTCTTTCTTTCTTTCTTTCTTTCTTTCTTTCTTTCTTTCTTTCTCTCTCTCTCTCTCTCTCTCTCTCTCTCTCTCTTTCTTTCCTCCCTTTCTCTTTCTTTCTTTCTCTCTCTCTCTCTTTCTTTCTTTCTTTCTTTCTTTCTTTCTTTCTTTCTTTCTTTCTTTCTTTCTTTCTTTCTTTCTTTCTTTCTTATATCCTGTCTCTATTTAAGATTAGCCACATAGAGAGCAATTTGATAACAGATTGGAGTACTTCTGTGAGTCTGCCCTCCAGCTGACTAAAACCCTGATTGCTAGGAAAGAATGGACCACAGTTGTCTAAGTTCAAGCACACTTAACTAAATGCCTCCCCACTTTTGGTTTGTTTGTTTGTTTGTTTGTTTGTTTGTTTTTGGTTTGGTTTGGTTTTTGGTTTTTGGTTTTTGGTTTTTGGTTTTTGGTTTTTGGTTTTTGGTTTTTGGTTTTTGGTTTTTGGTTTTTGGTTTTTGGTTTTTGGTTTGTTGTTGTTGTTGTTGGCCTTGGTTTTCAGGGGTTGCAGAGACCATTGACGTCGATGCTGTGTATTCTTAGTCTCCAAACATCCAACCCTCCCCTCCCCACTTTCGGATATAAACAGTATAGACGATTCTAGAGAAATATAAAGCATGGAGACCATAGAGAGAATGTTTCTGTAACAAACGTACACCAACACGGGAACATCAATTCCCACTCCTCCTCAAATACTGCAACATGACTTCTCAGTTCCGACAGACTTGAATCCAGGATCTGTTCTCTAAACGATGATTCCTGGTACATCTGAAGCTCATGGCCCAAGGGTTAGCCTTGTGCTTCAACAACACAGCCATAATAACCCAGATCCCATTTGCTGGAAACCACCACCGTGTGTTGAAATCTGAGTCAGATGTTTAAATCCTTCCTCTCTTATTCACAACCTGTGCTGGTAGATGTCTGCTGTTTCTGCTTAATAGTTGATGGTCTTGAAGAGACTGAGTCATCTGCTCTTACAGACATAGCAAGAACCGTTTAGTCCCAACGCGCGCTCCCAGACTTCAGCTCCGCTGCCTTTTGTTTGTCTACTATGAATGAAGCAAATTGGGTGCCATTTCTTGAGAGGACCACAGGAGCAGCTGGCTCTCCTGTCAACGCAGTAAGGAGCTCTTGAAACCTCGGGCTGTGCTCTTTCTCCTCTGCCCCGCAGTGGCTATTCTAAAGCTCACGGTAATACTTCTGTCTCTCCAGACATGACTTGCATCTGCTTGCTACATTTATGTTCCTTCAAATTTGCCTTGCACATGCGCGCTCAGGGCATGGTGGTGAGGAGCGCCCAATTGCTCTGGGAACCGACTCCATGAAGCTTTTAAGGCTGTCTTCTGTTTCCTCTTATGTCTCTCCCCAGCTTAACTAACAGGAGTGAATGTTATACCTAGGGAATGGAAAGTCCATGGCTAAGAAAATAAAATCACATCGGCCTTCATTGCGTTCTTCCTATTGATAACTCGAATCTCTCCTATCAGCGTGATATGCTAGGAGTGGAAGAGAAGACCTGCCTTTCGCCAAGATTGCTTTATTCACTGGAGAATCCCCGGCCTTTCCATGAATGCTTGGGATTAGTAACCAAGATGACAGGTCCTTCTAGATTGTCAGTGCTCACTAATACAATTAAGTGGAAATTTAAACTTGAGCATCCCCAGGTCTAGGAATGGGAATGACAGAGTTCCTGTTGCAAGCTGTCTCTGAAAAGGAATCCCAAAGCCAAAATTACTCCACAAGAATGAATCAGTAAAACAAAAACCAAACAAAGTTAAGCATTCCGAAAACGAAAGCACAAAAAACGGTGTCGTCTTCACAACAAAGAGGAGCATTTGGAATTGAGTTAAACTGAGAGTAGGAGAAAAGTTAGCAGAAAAAAAAATCATAAACCAACAGTAACAACAGAAAAAAAACTTGTGTCAAGATATAAAGACTAGATGCACATATTTCAGATGGCTTAAGGATTGGTAGCAAATAATTTGAAAGTCTTAGCATGCATAATTAATCCATCAATGAGAATTTACAGAGAAACGAAAAATATAAAGAATAAGAAGCCCAGTGGTCAAAGACACATTTAGTGTGTGCAAGGCACTAGACACCACACCTAGCACTAAATTTTAGAAAGGCTCAATGAGCTAGGCTTTATCACACCCATATCCCAGCATTTGGGAAGTGGAGGCAGGAGGCCCAGGCCATCCTTAGTAATACGTCAAGCCACAGTTTGCCCTTAGCTACACAAGACCACCCCCCTCAAAAATAGAATTAAAAAGAGAAGCAAAATAAAAAATATTCCTTCTCTCATTACAGATAAAAGTAGCTCTTGGGTTTTTATGCCATAGAGTGCTTCATTGCTAGGTCTCTCGGATTCATAGTTTCAAAAGATGCCCATTGATGGGAACTAGAAATAAAATATGCTTTCAACATTCCTAATGGCATTTTGGATTGTCACAAATCTTTTACAAAGAGATTTTGTGGTCCATCTCAGAATTTGTAAGTGTTATGCATCTAACATCTTTGGCCACTGCAGACTTTGCTGGGAGCAACAGTCTTAGATGGAGAGATCCCTGGCATCCCTGCTTGTGAGCATCCATTTGTGAAATACATACCAAACTGGAAACTCTTCCCTTCAGTACTGAAGATTAGGTTAAAATGATAACACCAAGCCCCAACTCTTTTTTTTTTTTTTTTTTTTGGTTTTTCGAGACAGGGTTTCTCTGTATAGCCCTGGCTGTCCTGGAACTCACTTTGTAGACCAGGCTGGCCTCAAACTCAGAAATCCACCTGCCTCTGCCTCCCGAGTGCTGGGATTAAAGGCGTGTACCACCACACCCATCTAAGCCCCAACTCTTTTTTTGTTTGTTTAAATAGTTTCACAAATGTAAATGAATAGCTTGTTGTCTTTATACTTCTGGTGATATTTGGTCAGTTATATTAATAACCGTTCTTATGCAATGAAGGAGTTGATTTTATAGAAATGAACTCAGAGTGGTTTCCGTGATTCTAGTTATCTATGAATCAATACAGAGGGTGAGAGTTGCCCTAGCTTTCATTACAATTGAGTTTCAAGATACTTCTCAGATTTATAAGAGAATCCATTTAATGTTAATCCCCCTGGAATTCAAAAGTTGAACCCCCTGGAAGTAGAGTTCTGGGTAGATGAAAACTGCTATGTGGGTGCTGGGAATTGAGCCAGGTCATCTAGAAGAGCGGCCATTGCTTTTATCCACTGAGTCATCTCTACACCCCAGGGTGCTTTCTGAAGATGTTGTTAAGCTACCTCTCCATGTGGGTCTGCTGTTCTCATGTTTGTATATTGACAAAGAAGATAAGACTCTACCTCGGTGGCAAGAGTGTAGTCTCAGGGCCATGAAACTCTTCAATTGACAGCATAAGGCAGTCCTTTAGAAATAGTGCGATAGTCCCTGGCAGTAGGGAAAGACATATCATCTTCATCCAGACTAACACAGCAAGAGTTGTCCTTGAATGACACCACAGGACATAAAAGTTACATGTTTTGAAGCTGGTGGTTTGACAAGCCACAGTGCTGTGCAAAGGGAAAGCAATATTTTCAACCAGACAATAACATTCAGCTGTCTGAACAAAAGTCTTCCATAGACCGGAGAATCTCCTATAAAAATGTACTTCAACAGTTTAATGTAAAGTAGTTTGACTATTATAAAATAAGTTATACAAATTTGTATATACATACACTAAGGATATTTAAGTACACTAAGGATACAGATATCTGCATATGTGAATATAGATAACAACCTATATAACATTACATAATAAACAAATATTTCTAACATGAATTATATTTAAATATATACTCCAGTTATATATCGATATGCAGACTGGTCATGTTTTTTCCACCATCACTGTTTCTAAAAACATTTCCGAAGCAGAGGTGAAGCTTTAGCCAACAGATACTTTGCTTAGTCTTTGTCATCCATGATTTCCTGATATCCAAGAGGCAGGAAGTAACATTTGTGTAGTGATAACTCATTCTGTGGCAGCGACTCTACAGGGTAATTTATGTCTGTCATTTTTACGCATCTTCATGATTTGCTTACGTCACTATCCTTATTGGACAGATGAGGAAAATGTGAAAGAGAAACCATAAGTATCATCCTAGGATAATTTATTTCTGTTCAGAGTCTCACACCTAACTATACATTCATATGACATTTCTTATACTGCTTATATAACATTATTATTATTATTATTATTATTATTATTATTATTATTATTATATAACAGTTATGCACTGATTTGGTAACTCCTGACACCTTAGGAAATTCAACAATTCACCTTTTCTTTAAAATATTTGGATCTTGAGACACATCATTGGGGTTTCTTAGGAGTTGTGTACCTGCCATAGTAAGATGAAGAGAAAACTTTAAATCATTCCAAAAGGGCTGAACACATGAGTGAATAAATTTAGATGAAGAGAAATGTGTGTTTCAAACAACAAAAAAAATGATAGTAAAGAGAAGGTCTGGAGACATATAAGGATTTAAGTTGCCAGGCAGGTACCTAAAAGAGAAGCTAGCACACAGCAGTATCGGGAATTAGTCACCCTTGGAAGGCAGCTTATCCCACCTCTAATAATATATGGAGCAAATGAAGATGGCTGAAATTCAAATCATTCTTGGGTGTAGAAGGAGAATGAATGAGACCTTCCTAGTGGTCACCTGAGTAGTCTAGAAAAGAAATCTTTGGGTCCATCGTCCAGAGAGATCAATAGTATTTAGAGCAGGTAGAAGAAACCCACTTAGCTCAGTAAATACTTGGATTAGGCTATAGAAGGAGACATAGAAATATGAAAAATAGGAGAAAAGAACTGGTAACATTTCAGCAGTTAGACCATCAGCATCCTACTAGTCCTCCACAGGTAAGCTCTACCACAGATAGACCAGTCCTCCACAGGTAAGCTCTACCACAGACAGACCAGTCCTCCACAGGTAAGCTCTACCACAGACAGACTGGTCCTCCACAGGTAAGCTCTACCACAGACAGACTAGTCCTCCACAGGTAAGCTCTACCACAGACAGACCGGTCCTCCACAGGTAAGCTCTACCACAGACAGACCAGTCCTCCACAGGTAAGCTCTACCACAGACAGACCAGTCCTCCACAGGTAAGCTCTACCACAGACAGACTAATCCTCCACAGGTAAGCTCTACCACAGACAGACTAGTCCTCCACAGGTAAGCTCTACCACAGACAGACTAGTCCTAAGCATAGCCACCTCTGTGCTCATCACTACCATGGCAAGCTTTGGCTTTCCCTAGCACTCTTTGCATTGAGACACTAGAAGATACTCAATTCAATGTCTTCAGATCCCAGTAAGTAGTAGACTCTCAGGGAATGTCTGGGTAATGAATCTTCAGTGACATTGTGGAAGACTGTGAGGAAGAAAGGTCTCTTCTACAATGTCATCACACAGTGGTAGGCCTGGAGAACCTTCACCCCCCTGAAAGATCACATTCCCTCATCTGAGGACATCAGGAGAGAATTGTAGAATATGAGGTTGCTCTCTCTTGTGGCAGTCTCTCATGGATGGGAGCTAAGGTTGAGTTTTACCGACACGGGTGTTTTCACATGCCCGTGAGGAGTCCAGAAAAGGCAAATGTACTTACTGGTGGGTTGAGGCAAAGACAATATGTAACAAAAGAGGATATAGACTTTCTAACGAGACAAAAGGCACAGTTAGTAAGCATTGGCGAATGAAGCAATTATGATGTAGACTATGAACAGTAAGCCCTGCACTTTAAAACACGTTCAAGGAGTAAATGGACTAGAGTAAGAGCTGGAGAAAGAAAGAAATTGTTCATATGAGACAATTTATAACAGAATTTCACTCTTAGGTCTTCCATTTTGAAAAAACATACATAGAAATTGTGTTTTGTCAGAATAGACATTGACCGTCATTGAGTGGTTAGTAACTGTCAATATAAACCAATTACTTTGGCAGACAGGACACTTGCAGATGGTTCTGATTTGGCTTTTGATAGAATCTGCCACACATGGAGAGGAATCGCATTGTCTTTGGGACCCAGTGACAGACAGGTAAGAATCTGGAAGCTCTGGGGTTGGGTTTCTGGTAGTCTCTGGCCTAATATGCGTTATGTTCCTGACTGAAGACCTTGTCTTCAATATCAAGGCCATCTCTTTCTCTTGTACCTTAATTGTTCTCACACTATAATTCTTGACTTTGGCTTAAACAAAGCTTCACTCCAGGGTAAACCCTGGTCCTGATTCAGCCCAGGTTATTCCTATCCCAGAATAGTCAACCCTCTGTGAGTGTCTGCAAATTAACAACATACAATGCAGAGCCATTAACTATTGCTTCTCGGCCTGGAATGACTCAGCAAGGTAGAGATGAGGGATGGGTTGAAGTAGGAAGGATTCCTTTCATATTCTCTCACTCACTCTCTCTCTCTCTCTCTCTCTCTCTCTCTCTCTCTCTCTCTCTCTCTCTCCACACACACACACACACACACACAAACACACATATGTGAGTGTGTTCATGCATGTGTATGTGTGTGTGTGTGCGTGCGTGTGTGTGTGTGTGTGTGTGTTATACATATTAGTGTACATGTCTATAGAGCTGTGTGAGTCTATGTGTGGGAGAAGAAGATGTCAATGTTCCCTACAGGTAGCTTTCTTTATTATTTGCCACCTTATGTTTTGAGATAAGGTCTCTCCCTGAAGCCAGAGCTTACCCACTAGCTATCTGGCTTGTCAGCAAGCTCTGAGAATTCTCGAATTTTCAGCATGCAAACAGTGGCTTTACAGGTGCATCCTGCCACACAAAGACTTTACACAGGCACAGGGGATCTGAACTTAGATCCGTATGTTTGCACGGAGAGTGCTTCACCCACTGAGATACCTCCCTAACAACTTTCTCATTCTCGTTTTAAAGCAGCTCCTAAGAGCTCTCAGATTCATCCTTATCTTGATTTTGCATTGCCTTGATGACTTGGAAATAAGAAAGCCACACAAACATGGGAGCTCACATCCTGACAACACAAAGACTGTCATCAACACATTCGACAACAGACTTCCTTTTCAACAATCACATTGCCCTCTTTCTCTAAATCACAGATAATCACAGACAGAGTTGGTGCTATGGGTTGGGTTTTTTTTTGTCTTTTTTTTTCCCAAATAGTTGCAAATCCCCAACCCATGTGATAAAAGATGCTGGCATTAATATTCTGGTGTGCAAGCTAATTCCTCCAGCCCAGCTGTGAGGCAGAGGCTCTGTGACCGAGGTGAGAGCCGCAGCATGCAGCATGTGCAGGGTCCTCTGAAAACCTGATCTGTTCCCTGCACTTTGTGCAAATTGCAGCAGCTTGCCTGTTTCCATGGGTGCGCAGAAGGGGCTCTGTTCAATTTACTGGCTGCCTCCAAAGGTTCATAGAGGGCCCAAGCTCTGACTGCTAACTCTTTATGACCTTTCTGTCACTAGATTCATCCACCGCACTTGAACCCTCCAGCGTCAGTGTGTGATTATTTGCTTAGACAGGAGAGATGACTAAATGTAAAGACTTTACCACCCGTGTCTTCAGTGTGTTCATTAAATAGATCTCTGTGTTGCTTCAGGCCCCATCCAGCAGCCCAATGTTAATGAGTAACACTAGTTGATGTTGCAAAAACTTCTTACAGATAGGAAAAAGAACTTCTCTCCACTTTGGTACTTTCGGGATATTGCATCAATTAACCCTAGATGGCCACTTTTTGGTGTCAGTTTGGGGTTGGTTCCAGATCCCCAGAGAATACCAAAAATTATGGATCCTCAAGCCCTGTACATGAAATATCATGTAGTTGTGCATTTTCTATGCAACAGCCTCATGTACACTTAAAACATTCTTTTACTGTAATTTAACTATGGGGTGGGGGGGAGTGTACATGGATATGTATCTATGCATGAATGGCAGATACCCAGGGACTGGTGTTGCAAGTGGTTGTGAGCCACCTGACTGAGAGCTGACCTCAAGTCCTCCGTGAGAGCTGTAATCGCTGCTAAGAGCTAAGCTGCCTCCCCAGCCCCTCCTTGTGTTCTTTAAAGCATCCCTATGGTACTGCTAATGTGCCGTGCCATGTACTCTGTGCAGAGGGGGTGACTGAACAAACTTGCTGAAGTAACGAATAGGAATGAGGTAAAGCAGAAACAGACGCAGCACCGACGGCCTTTCCAAAAAATTCTTTGAAAGGAATTTTCTTTTTTATATATATATATTTTTAAATTTATTTTATTAGGTATTTTCCTCGTTTACATTTTCAATGCTATCCCAAAAGTCCCCCATACCCACCCCCCCTCCCCTACCTACCCACGCCCCCTTTTTGGCCCTGGGGTTCCCCTGTACTGGGGCATATAAAGTTGGCAAGTCCAATGGGCCTCTCTTTGCAGTGATGGCCGACTAGGCCATCTTTTGATACATATGCAGCTACAGTCAAGAGCTCCGGGGTACTGGTTAGTTCATATTGTTGTTCCACCTATAGGGTTGCAGTTCCCTTTAGCTTTGAAAGGAATTTTCAAAGGAGCTAGGGAGACATCTCAGTGGCTAAAGCACTCTCTGTGCAAGTGTATAGATCAACGTTCAGATCCCACACGGGGTTGTCACCATGGGTGTGGATTCTACAGATATGGAGAAGAAACCTCATTTCTCTCATCCCTGTTTAGTTGTACCTTGTATGTAATCTACTTTTCCCACAGAGATGTTTGAGGCATGCCAATGGCTTTGCATCTTCCTTGGCTTCCGGGCACATTCCTTTCACGTGAACTGCTGAACCTAGTGTCCAGTGTCTAGGAATATCCGATATACGTTCGTTAAACTTAAGTAAAAAAAGGAAATCCATACATTTTTGATGGTAGAAAAAGTAATGCGTATCATTTGTATAGAACATCCCTTCCCCACTTAGTCCTGTTCTGTGGGTGAATGGTTAAATTCCCGGAACTCCACCTCAGGGCTGCATCACCGTACACAACTGGCTCTGCCCCTAAAGACTCTAACCTATCCTTTGAGGTTCTCCATACCTAAAGGGCACATTGTAGAATAGGGAATCTGGTTTGACAAGACTCTCTGCTAAGTATCTGTCTGATGTCCCTTTCCACAATCAGGTGAATTCTTGCGTGCATCCGACTGGACCAGTAAGAACGATGCTGCAACAGGATCCTTCTGCACGCGTTTATTGGAAGAGCTTGATTGTAGAGGCGAAGAGACCCCGAGCCCAGAACTGGTGCTGCTTATATAGGTGTAGGAGAGGCGTGTCTCACACCTGGATTGGTTATGCACTATGCCTCATTTGCATGTTCCTCATCTGATTGGCTACTCTCTCTCAGTATCTCACAGTACCTCATTAACATACCTCATTTGCATGTCTCACATCTGATTGGTTATTCTCTTAGTACTTTGCAGAGCTTCATTATCATGCCCGGGCCAGGCAGTGTTTTGGCGAAAAACTTTACTGCATAAGTAAGCATTGGTTGTTTGCTCAAACTTACGTGTGGTGGCCAGCAGAAACCTGCGCCACTCTGCAACGGCACATGCGGCTTCCCACAGTGAATTGCCTTTTGGGGCTCACAGATGGTTTTCCTGGCTTAACTACCCCAAATACCCAGCTGTGCTCCCTTGTTCTCTCCTGTAAATTTGTCATTTATATTGATGTTTTCTGCTCACCTATTCCCCTGCCAGAAATAAGTCCTTAGCAAAGAGGGTTTAACACAGTGTTTAACATACATCATTTGAAAAATAACTTTTAAGTAAACATATGCATACCGGTCTCTATATGTCTAGGGTGACATTTCCCCCTCCCTGATGCATGCACCCATCTCTCTGAGCTGAGCAGCCATTCATGCATTTGTCCAGCCTCATGGGTCTCCCTGAACTCTTAGCCATGTGCTGCCCCGCCTGGCACTTTGATTTAACTTCTGACTCTGTTTCACTAGATTGACTAATTTTCCTTGCTTATCTTACTAAATTTCTTTCTTCATTTGAAAAGGAGATGTGCTCCCAAGAACCATTGTGGGGTAAAATACTAGACAATAGCAATCTTGACGTATATTAGTTCCATTCAACCAATGCAACACCAATTGGTTTTACAGATCACTCAAGATGAAGATTCTCCATAAAGAAACATAGAGTCTTGGGAAGCATAGAGAATCAATGGAACTCATGCCTGCTACTGTTAACTAGGTCAAAAGTTCCGTGGCTGACTTAGGTCATAGACCCTAAGGAAGAACATAATATTGTTATTCTACCAAATGGACATATTTAAGTTGCTTTATTTATTTAAATTTTATTAAATTGTTCCCTGTGCTCTTCTCTTTATGTCCATAGATCAGTGCATCTTTCAACCTTCAACACAGAGGATGCCTTTTACAGTAGATGATAACTTACAGAGACCTACCACTGTTCAGTATACGGATAAAAAGACACTTATGGAGTACCTAGGACTAAATGGGATACCTACATTACACATCTTGTCCCCCAAGGCTTAGGGATCATCTCAGAAGAGATTGGCAGAAAGATCATACTGTATTTATTTCTGATACAACCAAGGCTTAGCCTTGTAACCTGTAAGTAAAGGGCAGGAAATAATTGATTTGGGTTGGTATTTCTTTGTTGGTTGATTGGTTGTTTTTTTCCTGTGTGTGTGTGTGTGTGTGTGTGTGTGTGTGTGTGTGTGTGTTTGTGTGACAAAATGTCTAAGAGAGAAACTAAGCTACACAGGATAGGGTCAAGTTCCAACTGAGTCTTCTTTTAGCTAAATGAACTTAAATTTGTTAACAAATTGCAGTTCCCACCTTTGAACCTTGTGGGTGACAATGACTACCACCCTACGTGTTTGGTAAGAGGATTAAATGAGATGGGAAGCAGCAGAGCTTGAAAAGGATATAAGGGCAAGATATAATAAGTATATCACTCATGTGCTATATGACAGGTTAGATAGGTAGATGGAAGGAACACAGTCATCAAGAGTAACTGCACATAAGACCACATGCCAAGACCAGTGTGACAGGTAGATGTACCCACTTGGAGAATTCTGGAAACAAAACTTATTCTTAACTGTTGCAGAGATAATTTTTTAACATAAATATACATTCTGAAGATACATATAAACATAAATGAAGATGGAGAGAGAGAGAGAGATCTCAGCAGTTTACCATCAGAGCAAGCTACAAAAGATGAGTGATATTTTTCAAGTTAGATATTTTCTATTTTTCCTTCCTTTTAAGAACTCCAAACTAACCATATGAGACATATTTTAGCATAGAGTACTTCTTAAAGGTTTCTTATTAATTTGAGGGGCAAGGACTAAGTTGCTAACAGGAGGGATAAATGAATTGCAATGTGTTTGGGTGGCTTGAGAATGTTTTGAGTCAAAAGAACTATTTGTCAGTCGTCAAAACCACAAGAATCTACTTATTAAATTGTGTAAAATTTTATTATCAGTGGCATAGGGCGGAAGCATGTACTTCAGAGCGCTCAGATTTTATTTTGTAATGATTGATTTATTCTCATTTTATGTGCATTGTTGTTTTCCCTGCACATATGTCTGCATGAGGGCGTCAGATCCGCTGGAACTGGAGTTACAGAGAGTTGAGAGTTTCCATGCAGCTGCTGGGAATTGAACTCAGTTCCTCTTGAAGAGCAGCCAGTGCTCTTAACCACTGAGTCATCTGTCCAGCCCCAAAACACTTATAACTTAAATGGCAGTAAGCTTTGTGTTATATTGACTGTCAAATCTTTTAAGTCAAGGTACAGTAAATTACCACAATTGAGGCTAAAATCACTCCTTGGCATGAAATGAATGACTTTGAGTCTCCTTTGTTTCATTTCCTTAAAGGGGAGTTAAAGTCATAATTAAAGAAACAGAAAATGTCTGAAAAGAAATGAAACTTGGTGTAATGACTGACTGACAAGGTTGAGAGATGCCTCTGCTGTAGAGCCTAGCTGAACTCGTGTTGATGGTAGAGCCTACCCCATAGAGTCTATTTTCCCATTGCTCTTATTTTTTAAATGACCTCCAAGGCTCTTCAATGTCTGTGCTATAATGGTGACCACTGCAGCCTGGCATCTTACTTGTTCTAGGACAGATCTCTCTATTGCTCTGCAGGAAACTTCACATCTAGACCTATTTGCTAGAATTGACTTTTTGTTTTGTTTTGTTTTATTGTTGTTTTTGTTTTTTTTATTTTTTTGAGACAGGATTGCTCTGTATAGCCCCGGCTGTCCTGAAACTCACTCTGTAGACCAGGCTGACCTTGAACTCAGAAATCCACCTGCCTCTGCCTCCCAGGTGCTGGGATTAAAGGCATGCACCACCATTGCCAGGCCGACATTTTTTTTTTGACAAATAATTAACATATGGCCCCAGAAAATGGGAAATGACTAAGATCCAATACTTATGCTTCTGGTTTAGATGGGAGTCTGTCTCACACAGTCGATAAAGAGCACCTCATATATTTGCTGGTGACAATGAGCCACTTAAAGTTTTCATACTTTAAGTTTTGATTGCATCTGAACAATAATAGCATTTGTCTAATAGCACACTGGCTCACACTGGGATATAAGCTCTAAGGAACTCTTTCTGTTATTTGGGTAACAAAAACCACGTGATAAGTTTAAGGCAAGAATGGTTTGACTGCAAGAAGAACAAATGACTTTCGATTAATTATCTTTTACTAGGTGAGACTAAGCTAAATGGTTAATTTGTTCAACTTGGTGTTGTCTGTTGGGAGATCCAAGATGGCTCCTTCATTCACCCATCTGTTATCTCAGCTGTGATGGCTGAAGAGGCTCTGGGCTGGCTAAGTGTTTCTTCCTCCAAATTCTCTTCATGTAGTCAGCTTGAGTTTCCAAACGAAGGGATGGTCTCAAGAGAGCTGGACTTTTTATAAAGAGATGGCTTCAAATAGAGAAACTGGAAGCTTCCAGACCTCTCAGGGCTCCAGGCTTCCAGGCTCAGGACTAATACCATATTACTTCTTTCACATTGTATTAGTTAAAATCAAAAGGCCAGCCCATATTCTGGGGCTGGAGACTAGGCCTCATTTCATTAAGAGCAGAGTGGCACAAGAAAGCAGAAAATCTTTAGTGGGCATCTTAGACCTCTACAGGAGCTCCTGGGGATGTGACAACCCATTGCAAGAGCTGGGAAATGAAAAATTCCTCAAGACACAAATCTGCCTTGTTAAAAATCAGAACACAGGAGAGACGACAGGAAAGGAGGGGTTCAACCAGAATGAGGACCTAGGAACGACATACATCAGCAAAATACAAGAAAACGTTAAGTGACTACCAACCAAACCAGAGCCCATTGTCTACAGAGGATTCACAGATGAATACTGATGACTCAACACAAGACAGAGCACCCGTTGTACCGCTGGTTTAGCCGCTCTTATTTTGTAGGCATGTATCTCAACAGTCTACAGCCTCAGGATACGAATCTTCCATGCCTTCAGACCTAACCGTTTCTGAAACACATCCAAGAGACCCACCGGCTTCCTCAACACGAGCTACAAATCCAGTCAAGGGGCAAAGCATAACTGGAAAAGTCTGGGAGGGCTGCTGCCCTCTGTACTCATTAATCAGACAAACACAAGTGGATTTCCACCCTCAGAACCACTCCACTCTCCTCTTCAGAAGGAGCATCACCCAGGAAGGAAGGGCTGGTGGTGGTCCTATTATCACCAATAGGACTTTGCAAAATGTTGACCCAGCTACCTACCGGAAAAGCTGATGCTTTCTTACTACTACGATGGTGGAAAATGGAAAGAAGAAACAGCAAGGCTTAGGTTATCTCTGAGTGACCTTGGACAATTAATGTAACATCTTCAAATTCCTGACTTCTCAAAGCACACAGTGAGGGAGGTTGTGTCTACCCCTTAGGGCCGTCACTGAAAGGCAAACATCAAAGAACCTGGCTTCCCTTCCTTTGCTCTCAACCGGGGTTCTCTTTCTCTCTCTCTCTCTCTCTCTCTCTCTCTCTCTCTCTCTCTCTCTCTCTCTCTCTCTCTCTCTCTCTCTCTCTCTCTCTCTCTCTCTCGATATTGAATGGAGATAATCCAACTGCTAAAGGGCTTTCTAAATTGAGGAGTTTCTGAGAATAGCCAGAAACACACAAACCGGGATCACACTGCAAGGTCCCCACGAGGGAGACATTCTGAGAATGTTAATGAAATATCTGTAGCAAATAATCTTTATTAAATTTAAGGGTTTTGTTGTTGTTGTTGTTGTTACAATCCACATCTTAGAGACTTGATGGCAGCTATGTTTTCATCTTTAAAATAAAATAAAAATAAGACTGTCACCAGTCCGTCACGGAAATAATCTTACCTAAAATTGGTGTCATGAGGAGAATGTCTCATGTCAACTCACCCATTGTCACAGATCTATGTTCAATATTTCACTGCTAAGTCAAATATCCTTGACAGGCCGAAGGGGAACTAAAATTCATGAGGACACATATACTTATTGGAGTGAAAATTACACACGTGCAGGCTATTCAAGGATGCTGGATTGGGGGAGGGGGATATGCTAAGTTTATAGAGAAGATCACATATGCTACAGGAAGCCGGGGAGAGCACACCCACTAACAGGCACAGATAATTCAAGACAAAGACCTTTGCATTAGGACGGAAGAGAAAGTGTGGAAAGAGTGGGAAAGGACAAAGTTGCATTATTGTGAACACAGGCTGCAGCCTGGGAAGGTGTCCTGCATAAGGATTACGAGCCAGCATGCAGATTCAGAGAGACTGCAACTGTAACTGGGGCGTGTCCCCCCCCCGCCCCCCCCCCCATGACGATGACGGGGACACGGATCGGGCCACAGCCCTCCCACAGGTCCCAACTAGAAAGTATTAGTGAAAACCGATTTGGCACCAGGAGAATGACACATACCAAATGCTGTGGGAGAGCCTGAATTTATTAGCTCCCCGTCGTCCCCATTCGTTTATACCTACATTTTACTTTACAATGACAGCTCCTGCTTCATGCAGATCACAGAACACCGGATCGTAAAACCTTGCACACTGGTGATCTGTAATTTCCTGTTGCGCTGAATTGAAAAATAATATGACTCAGCCCGCATTCTATAACATGGCTTGCTGAGCTCCATCAAAGGGGCTTCCAACAGCTGTTATCACCTTAGTCCCTTTTCTGGAAATGTGATTTCTTATCCTTCTTCCAAATATGGAACCCAGTAAGTGACCGGAAGCTCGGGGGAGGGAGGGTGGAGGATAGGCAGAAAGATCTAAAGTTAGTAAATGAAATACCTCACTTGGAAGTGTAGCAAAGTCCTGCAGATCACTTGGAATTCTGAGTAGACTGAAGTCTCAGATGTGATTTTGTAGGTGATCAGAAAGACCCTCCTTTGACCTTTCGTCCCCTCACCCCTGACTAGATAATCTTGCAATCGAGAACTTCCCTTTGATTTGTGGGCTCCTGAGCGCTCTGTCTGTCCCTGAGCAGATGAATTGGCTAAATGTTTACACTTTAACTTCTTCGAGCACTGTAACTTCTGCTTTTCAGTTTGTCGCGTCACTTTGTCTGAGCACTGAAATGGAAAACTGAATAGTTATTTCAAAAGTACAGATGGAGCCCTTGTTTATAGTGTGAGTCTTTACACCAAATGGAGCTGCAGGAGGCTCAAAATTTGTAAAGGTCTTCCAAAAATCCAAACACATTATTCATTTCAACAAATCTGACAAATTTTGAACTACATAAATTTTTGAACATTTTTTTCTTTTTTTCTTTCTTTTTTTCTTTCATTTTTTTTTCAGTTCATTCGTGTTACCTGAGGTTAACTCGCAGATCTTGTTACATCCCAAACAAAGTAATCGAACTCCAGAAAGCAATTTATGTTTATAGACTTCTCTGTCCTGAGTGAACAAAGAAATTACCTGTAATTAAGGACACTAAAATTAAAAAAAACAACAACAACAACAAAAAGCATTTAATCTAGTTTACTTCATTTCATAGGTTTCAGATAAATACTTCTAATAAAATAGCAATATATTTCAATTCTAGATGGAAGAGGAAATAAAGACATTAGCTTTCCCTGCCACATAGACATTCTTATATTTTTGTAATTACATTTGTAAAACACTTAGTTTTGTACTAGAAAAATAAAAGCAGATTTTCTTTTGAGAACTGAAGTAAACTGAAATTAAATGACAGATAATATAATTTTATTTCAGAAAAATTGTGTTGGCTAGCAAGATTGTAGCCTCAGCAGATTTGTGTAGACATTTGTTCCACGGCTTGGGGGTGGGTGGGTGGGGGAATCTTTAAAGGTGATTTTTCAAAGTAAGATTTAAGGGGACCCCTGGAAGTAAGTGTTTTTAAGTTCTGAATGCTAAAATCGCTACTTAAAAAGGAAGACAGAAATAAAAGGACTGGTGAACGCCGGAAGTCTGACCAATCACCGAGCTGCAAAGACTTCCGGTTTCTTTCTTTTATATTTCAAAAGATAAATACAAATTGCTGCTTGAAGTAAAATTAGTTTCTATCTTTGGACATACTCAGCGAGATGTTAGTGGTCAATTTGATTTCGATGGGGGGAACGAAATCCAAACCTGAATTTTCCAGATCACCTTAGCATTTTAGTGCTGATTGGGGCAATAAAAATAGAAGAGCTACGCCCCAAAGAGCAGGATCCCAATAAAACCAGAAATGACTTCCAAAGTGACTTGAATAATTAAGTGACCTGGCTCCCTGCACACCCTCTAGATACCATCAAAGACAAAAATCTCAGCCTACTTCCTTTTAAACGTGAATCTCCTTGAAAAAAACAACAACAACAAAAGAAAAACTTGGAATTTCATGAGGATTACACAGAATCCTCCAAAATGGCCTCTGCTTTGTCAAGTCTGGATTTAAATGTCAGTAATTTAAAGCTAGCTTTATGAATACAAAGCCTATCTCCTGCAGCTGGCTCATATTATTTCTGGGACTTTTTTTTATGCTGAAGTTGGCTATAAGTTTGTATGCTTGATTTATGAAGCAAAACAGTCTATTTACTGCACAATGCCCCGGTGCTGACATGCGGGGTCACTCTGAAATGCACTTGAAGAGGAGTATGGGAGTGGAGTTAAATGAGCAACACGCAATGGTTTATGAATGCAAAATGTGTCTCCCCACAAAAGAGAAAGCAAGATTCTAAGGGCCCTGGTGAAAACGGTGACGCAGGGACAAGCTGTCGGAATGTATTTGGAAATACAACGATTGCATTTGACTAGGCAACTTTGGATTGTACTGAAGAGCAAGCACAGAGCATACAAAGCTAAAAGTGCAGACTTCCTCCTTAGTCCCCTTCAGGTTGGTACATGCTAGGAGCTTTTCGGATATGGACTCTGTATAATAGCGACTGCTTCTGTTTCAGGAACTTGGCTGTTTGGAAAGAAGCAAGGGAACGCTCAGTGGGGACGTTTCTGGGATCTATCACAATGGCCAGGGTGAAAACGTGTCTGTTAACATAGCTCCGGACTCCATTTTCCACTCAGCATCGATGCGGAAATGAAAGCTAATGCCCGTGGAACATTTTAAAGAATAAACAAACGAGAAATTACCGATTGTTTGAATGGCGGAGCGAACTACTGATTTTTCTTTTCTGACAGTTTGGGGGCCCTGGAGGGAGTTAGGCAGAATACCAGATTTTAAAGTTTTTTTTTTTTTTAAGCTTTGTTTATTTTTATTTTCTTATGTGAATGAGTGTTTTGCCAGCATGTGTGTCTGTGGTCCATGTGTATGCCTGATGTCTGAAGAAGCCAGAATAGGGCAATAAGATACTGTTTGTTGTAAGTGGTTGTGAGCTGCCATGAGGGTGCTAGGAATCAAACCTGGGTCCTCTGGAAGAACTGCCAGTATTCAGAGCCTCTGAGCCATTGTTCTAGCCCCAAAAGAATATTCAAAGTTTATTTAATAACATTAAAAATCATGAGGAATTAGATGGGAAGTGGAGAATGAAAACCGGGAAAGAGGGAGCCAAGTGTGTCACTGTTTCTTGAATCTCTTGATGGTGGTTTGCACATTAAAAAAAGTAGATAGATAGATAGATAGATAGATAGATAGATAGATAGATAGATAGAGATAGAGATAGATATAGACATAGACATATATATATATATATATATATATATATATATATATTACACTCCGTATTTTATTTCCCCCCCGCCTCATCCACCCTCCAACTGTTCCACATCCCATACCTCCTTCCCACTCCCTGTCTCCATGTGGATGTCCCCACCTTCCACCCCACCCGACCTCTAAGCTAGCTCCCTGGGACCTCCAGTCTCTTGAGGGTTAGGTTCATCATCTCTGAATAAACACAGACTCTGCAGTCCTCCACTGTATTGTGTTGGGGGCCTCAAATCAGCTGGTGTATGCTGCCTGTTTGGTGGTCCAGTGTTCAAGAGATCTCAGGGGTCCAGAATTGAGACTTCTGGTCCTCCTACAGGGTCACCCTTCTCCTCAGCTTCTTTCAGCCTTTCCCTAATTCAACAACAGGGGTCAGCTGCTTCTGTCCATTGGTTGGGTAACTCAGACCCAAAAGGACATGCCTGGTATGTGCTCATTAATAAGTAGTTTGTACATTTGACCTGTTCAATTTCCAACATCGCATCTGTGATCAAAAAGAGACAGCCAAGCTTAAGAAAGAAATCTAATCATTTATACCAGGAGGAAATTGTAGCACACCTTTCTCGCCTTCTTAAAACCGGCTGGGAGGAGTGTACTACCAAAGCTGTGAGTCCTAGAGTCTCAACAGAGAGCTGGGTCCTGCCTGGATAGCAGGAAAACAAAGAGCATTGTGAAAGCAAGTCTGTAAAAACCATTGCTTGAGAGACCATTCAGAGTTGTCCTTCCACTCAGCATCAGACTACAGATTGTCATAGCTGCTAAGCTTTTCAGTCAGAACAACACAAAACTGTCAATTACTGCAAAAGAAAAAAAAATCATACAATTTTTGTTCAGATTCTCCACCAGTATGAGGTGAGACCTCACCATGTGACTCACGGGGATAGGGATGCTGCGATTGGAACGGCTGTGTAAAATATTAAAGTCACCTTAAAGATGTCTCCTCCCTGAGAAAAGTAATCAGAACGGAAAGAAGCAGAGCATTGAGTTCTGTGAGCCTATCTCCCAGGGAGGGTCTTCGGATACCCAGGGCCTGGCCCTAGTGCTTCAGTGAAACTTAATTTCCTGCTAGCTAGGGAAGGATGACAAACATCTTCTAATTTGATTAGGTTGGGTAGGGAGCTGTTGGATCTCCTGGCAATGTGGTAACTGATAAGATTTCAACCTACTAACAACAGTCGGGGAATAGTCCCTGCTTGGGCCAAGTGAGGCTTTTGTGTTTCTATATTCTAAGATTCTTGAAACTCTTCACATTAGACCTGAACTAGAAGGATTGTTTGTTTGTTTGTTTGTTTGTCTGTTTGTTGTTTGTGTAATCCCAGTACCATCAGCTTGGGATAACTCCATAGTCATGAACCTGCTGCTCACCCACCCAAAGCCCATTCTGAGAGCCATTCTCTGCATCCACACAATAATGACACTAGAATACCCACTTTCGTGGTACTAGAATCTGTGACTGCTGTACTGTCTGGACAAGGCTCTTTGACATTTTGCTTAATGTTAAATTAAAATTGACTGGCTCAGAAGCTGGAAAGAACCCAGATGTCCCTCAGCAGAGGAATGGATGCAAAGCAAAATGTGGTACATTTACACAATGGAATACTACTCAGCTATTAATAAACAATGAATTTATGAAATTCTTATACAAATGGATAGATATGGAGGATATCATCTTGAGTGAGGTAAGCCAATCAAAAAAGAACACACATGGTATGCACTCACTGATAAGCGGATATTAGTCCAGAAGTTCAGAATCCTTCTTAGAAGGGGGAACAAAATACTCATGGAAATAGTTACATAAACAAAATTCAGAGCAGAGACTGAAGGAATGATCACCTAGAGACTGCTCCACTTGGGGATCCATCTCATAAACAACCACCAAACCCAGACACTATGGCAGATGCCAACAAGAGCTTGCTGACAGGAGCCTGATATAGCTGTCTCCTGAGGGGCTCTGCCAGTGCCTGGCAAATACAGAAGTGAATGCTCACAATCATCCATTGGATGGAGCACGAAGTCCCCATTGAAGGAGCTAGAGGAAGTATCCAGGGAGCTGAAGGGGTCTGAAGCCCCATAGCAGGAACATCAATATGAACTAACCAGTACCCCCAGAGCTCCTTAGAACTAAAGCACCAATTAAAGAAAGCACATGGTAGAACTTGTGGTTCTAGCAGTATATGTAGCAGAGGATGGCCTAGTCAGTCATCAATGGGAGGAGAGGCCTAGATCCTATGAAGGTTCTATGCCCCAGTATAGAGGAATGCCAGGACCAGGGGCTGAGAAACTACTGGGAATTTTATTTCATAAACTCTTGGTAGTGTGTATTGGACAGAGTCATGCTTTTTTCTGTGACACTTTCACACAAGTACACAAAGTACTTTCATCATACTTTCCCCAAACCATCGTCCCCACCTTTTTCCAGGTATTGGGTATTTTTCCTTTCATTTTAATTAAAGAAGAAATAACATTAGATAGTAAAAAACAAAACAAACAAACAAACAAACAAACAAAAAACTCAAAGAAAAATAGTGACATCAAATAATGCAACAGACATACATTTTTTTTGAGAGGTTCCAAGTGTAGTTTTTCCCCTGCAACCTCCTTGGCTTTCTGCTGCCTACATTCTCCTTATGATCAGGCCTCAGCCACATAACCCTGACCTTCTTTCCTATGTAGCCCTGTCATCCTGTACTGTATCTTTTCCCTATCATTTTCTGTTGTACATGCACATACATGCACTGTGCAGGACTGCATGTTTAGGGAGACATCTGTGTACAGGGAGGTGTGTGTGTGTGTATGTGTGTGTGTATGTATGTATGTGTATGTATGTATGTATGTATGTATGTATGTATGTATGTATGTATGTATTGTGTGGCAGCATCTTAGCTGTGCTTCTTTGAGAGCCAGCTGCTTTGCTTTTTGAGAAAGTTCTCTTCCTAGGACTGGTGGCTTACCTAGCTGGCTGGCCAGCTAGGCTCCAGGATCCTCTCATCTCCACCGTGCCCCCAGCATTAGAATTACAAACATGAACTAGGGTGCTCAGCATCTTACAGGGAGCCCCAGTCTCCAGGCTTGTGCAGCAAGCACTTTCCTGCGATATCAGAGATGGAGGTACTGCCCCCTGAATACTTCTTGTTGAACTTCTCATCATTTCTCATCTTCCTCCATATCCTTCATCTCCTCTCTATTCTTACCTCATTTTAAGGTGGAAGCCAGCAGCAAGATGGCGTGAACAGATAGGTGTGAACATAGAATGTCTCCACTCTGAAGTCTGCAGCTATTCTCAATTAACTAAGAAATTAAACGACTAAATTCATTACTGCTTTTCTTCATTTGCCCCCAAATCCTTGTGTGGGAGTCTCCCTGTGAACTAGTTGGTACAGACCAACACTAGTTACCACACACAAGGTCTTATTAATGTACACACATTAGTTGCATACACAGAGAGTCCTTTAAGTCTAACATTCAATGCTTATGATATATACACTCCTTATTAAGACTCACCCCAAATACTACTTCCATCTTTCAAATTGTCCCTGTTCATCAGATATTTCTATTATTCCTTCTGTATTGAACTGTCTTCTGGCACCCATTTAATAGTGTGTGTTTCTACAGCTGTCTGATACTTTTTACACTTAAATTTAAGCTTCTTGAGGGCCCAGACTTGCCTACTTATTTAGGGTGTTTCCAACAATGTTCTGAATAGTGACTTAAATGTAATAGCTACTTTATAAATGTATGCTGCTTTGAATAAGACGTTACAAAGGGAGATGCAATGTTGTGTCATTTCAATAAAGGAGGCGACGGTTTGCAAGTCATTATGCCGCACAATAGCAGGAACAGTCACAAACAGAATTCAAAAGAAAATAGAATCACTCATTTTAAGTGGAAAATCTTAATGAATGTATATAATTTACTTGATGTAGAAATGAGCTTCTCACCCTTCAGAGATAAAAGGCATCACCATTATCTCCAAACACAAAATTATAGAAATTAAAGAGGGAGGCGCTATTGAGCCTTGCTGCTCTCTGCTTCTTTAGCTCATCCCACAAGTGCACCATGACCCAAAGCAGAAGGCAAATTGAGACCATTTATTTGCTTTTTTGACAAATGAGTTTTAAATGGCTCAAGTAATTTTTCTCTAGTAGGCTGATTTCATCAAGCAATAGTTCATTTTTCTTGTGACTACAATCTTCCCCGTACCTCACAGCTCACTGGTTTCAAAGTGGAGTTTGCCACATCAATTCTATCCCTCTTGAATCCCTTAGTCTATTATTCAGTACCTGTCTTCTTCTTGTAAGCCTGAGAGGATATAGGATTCATAGGTCTTGTGTTCTGTGTTCGTCTTCGGGATGGGACGTTTTATTTGCTTGGGATATCTAATGTAGAAACAGGTTTAAATGTATTTCACAGAGATCACTGAAATGAATTCCAGTGGCAGCTGTTAAGGACTTGGCTTCACTGGGAACACTGGTGGTGTGACCATCTTGTTCTGGCCTTTCTAAGGCTTTTCCCAATTTTGTTAGTAAATGTTCAATGCCCACACAAAAATTCATCAGCCCTTGCAAAAATAGCCTGGTGTTCCTTTTAGGATTGGAAACTAGGGACAGTATCTTCCCGACATCCATCCATCCTTTTGTACTTGGAACACTGTATATGCATGTCATATAAATTTAAAAATGCACAGTTAATAAAAAAATAGAAACTGATGGGACAAAAAGAGAGAAAAGTGCTAGACAACCCAAAATATAAACTATCACCAGATTCCCTTCTTACTACCCAGAGTGAACACTTCTCTACCCTGGCTGTACTGTCTAAAGATCCCAGACCTTTAGCAACTACTGATAGACCCATAAGGGGCTTGAACATTTACATAAGCAACAGTATTTTTAGGCAGAATAATGTGGTTTGCACACGTGTGCATCTTTACTCTTCAATTATTTATAGCAGCTACTACAATAGGTAGATAAGTGAGACACTCGATTGCAATTTTTACAAAGCCAGTGTTGGGCTGATGCAGCCATAGACATACCGAGGTGGACAAGACCTTGGAGATCCATTCCTCCAGTCCCATTTGTTTAAAAAGGTGAGAGGTGAACAGCATAGCTAGTCAATGGAATGTGTGTCCCTTGAAGGAATCTACCTCATGGTGCTAAGTTAATTATGGTAGGTTATCTATGGGCTTTATAGAACTGTGATTAAATCCTGTGGGGATATGTGATCATCAAGTATTATCTATCTTCAAGGGCATTAAACAGTGACTCTCTAAACTCCTGATTTATCAGATAGCAAAAGCCTGGAGTTGCAAAGGGACAGTCACCTGTTTAATATATGATTCTGCCACCAACTAGCCAAGTTACCATGGACAAGTCACTTACTGTCCCTAGCCCTCAGTGTCCTCATCTAGAAAGTAAAAAGACCCCTAAAGCCCTTCTTCTTGATAGCATTTTGTGATCTTATAAACTACTAAGAGACTGTCCCTGGTGGGAAATTATAGAAAATGGGGTCCTGTTGCTTTAAGGGAAACCAGGATCACATGGTTAGCCAAGTTAGTCAATGGCAGTGTTACAGTTAGCATGAATCTTTCTAGACTCCCTGCCTTTTTATCTACTTTGTCCTTTGTTGGTATACATAATTAAATGTGCAATGACTGCCATTTGCCCCAAGAAAGCACAGAACCACAGACCAATACAACTATAGAAAACAGAAAAGCACAAGGCAGTTCTAAAGTTCAAACTAGCTGTTGGGAGTTCCTATCTTGATTGTGTGTGTCAACACACACAATAATATCATAATCTCTATTGCCGTAATTAGGGCTTACAAATCATATTGCATACAGAATCTACCTCTTAGCTCCACAGCTATACACCGATCCATTTGCCATTACTTTATCCATAAAGACAATCAGTTAACCACCTGTGGCTGCTTATGTTTCAATTAGTTAAAATTAATAGAATTTAAAATTCTGTCTCTTAGAAACCCTGGCTACATTTCAAGTCTGGTACAGACTGGTATGAGGCATGCCAAATGTAGCAGGAAGTTCTATCAAGGGGTCAAGGATTATCCACATGCACATGACCAATGGATGGCATCGTCACAGTCTTGGTCTTTGAAGCTCATATATAGTGGCTTGTTCCCAGTGTATCTCCTTCTGTGTCACTGTATCACTTCCTTTTGCCATTTATTTAATTAATGTTCACTCATGAAAGGCATCCCCTGAAGGGATGGACTGTGGAATAGCACCATCCTAACTTACAGAATGCGAAGGCTATTTGGTGATAGACCAGACAAGTGGAGTCAGCATAGTGCTGACTCTCAACAATATCACTAGCAGCTGAAAATAAAGCATTTTGTCTGTATATTTGAAACAGATATCACCAGTGTTATGATTCTCCTTCTTTAAGATGATCAACGAGAGCCCTTAGTCCGTGAGAAGACAAAAGGAGATTGTAGTTCACATCCCTTGAAGCCGCAGATACAGACACATCGCTCATATTTAATAAGGCATGCTGGGAAAATGATTCGGTGGGTAACTGTTCCAAAGCCTGACAACCTACAGTCAATCCCTGAGAACCACACAGGAGAGGAAGAAAGGGAGGGAGAGAAAGTTTATTCATCTAGTTGACCTCTGACATACACACATGCACACATAAACATACACACACACAAACACACACATACACACAGACAAGCAGACATACAAACACACACACACATATACTCACATACACATACACTCATACACACATGTATGTATAATTATACATACATGCACTTACACATGCATCCAAACACAAATTAAATAAACTTTAGAAAAGAAATAGCAATGATGTGAATGATCATATATAGAAATCTGAAGATCAATTTTGGGGGGCTCTGGATTAATTTTTTGCATAGTTGTTAAAGGAAAATTTTTAATCATTCAGGGCAGTGCAAGAGACAAATTAAAACAAAGATAATGCACATGTGTATAAAAATGTCATCATGAAAATCTTTTTTTTTGCAAGCTAACCAAAGAAGAAAAAGGAAGTACTCTAGCCATTATCTATTTAGATAATGATATCATATCTACTTGTATGATTAATTCAACACTGGAAGATGACATTACCTGAGTGCCACCAAACGGGCGCCAAGTTCTAGAGCGTGCCTTTGCTTGGCTACTTTTGAATAGGTCAAAAAGCATCCAAAACACAGCATGGCCTCAAAGTCTGAGCTTTAAGGCTATGTTCAATCTGAGAATCTTCATAGACTCTCAATTTTGTAACCTCGAGGAAATTCACTAAAGTCTTCAGACTCAGCCTCCTCATCACCTGGAAAGTGGTTAAAGTGTTAACTCCAGGGATGGCACAGGGACAAAGCATAGAAGCCCTCTGAGCTTTCTGGATCCGCTCATTGTTAGCCACTCCTGAGACATTAACTGTGAACACATGTCATTAAGGTGAGATGAGCTACAACTGCAGTTACCTAGCAATGTAGACTGACAATCTCGAATTTTTTTAGATGAAAGTTTCTGCATAGTAACAGCTTGATTTTTTTTTAACTGAAGACATAATGGAACCTTGGGAAATATAGAATTTGCTAAGGAAAAACTATTCTTGCTTTACCTCCAGGGGACATGGTAGAATTGTTATGCAGTTTAGCCACTAGTGCCATTCCATTGAAAACATTAAGCCACTCGTATGTGGAGATTTTCCCCTGGGAAAATTCTAGATTACCCATCCAAACTGTCACCAATTACCATTATCTTCCTGGTCTCACTTAACTATATTTATTTACAATAAAGCTTTTCACGAAATGGACAACAATACGTTGGATCTCAGAGAGCTTGTGTTTCAATATCAATTACATATGTAGATGCTTCCTGATTTCACCCAAGGGAAAAAGTACAAATAGTTCTCATGTACCTATGATGTATAAGAACAGGTTCTATGGTTACTTCTAAATTCATTATTAGCAAAGGTTGTATTTAAGATTCCTGTATCTACTGCCTAATAACAGCCAAATTAGTCTCGATGGAATTAGCTGTAATTAAGGACATTGTGAAATATGGTGGAGCAAACAGAATTACGCTGTATTACTTTATTAATAATATTCTTTAACTACACTGTAAATTGCTATTAGGCCTGCATATTACTGCCTGGATATGGAAATAGTCTTTTGCTATGCTAATCTAACACAATTTTCTTTTAAATGTAAACAAATTATACTCTATTAATATGCTGTTCTACTTGCATAGTTAATTATTGTAACAGTAAGGAATAAAATTGTTCTGCTTTCTCTGTTTCTGATGGAAAAAAGGGGCTACATAAATAGTTTAATAGGGAACTAATTATGCAAAAAATTTAGATGCCTAAAATGTGTTTGTAATTACATTAAAATGGTCTTCTGTTCAAATATTGGAAAGCCTGCTAATTGGAGGCTAGCTGAAAATTTAAATATTGTGAATCAATGATTTTAATACAGTACATGTTTAGCTGTGTTTCTGTTCATATTTATCTTGAAAATGAAGAGAATATTTAACAGTGTTTAATAAGAAGGGTCTGAGTTTCATAGCAATGAAGGTAGTCTGTAGAGGACTGGAATTTTAAGCAAGCGTTTTACCCAACTCTTTTTCCTTTACTCCCGGTTATGGGCAACTTTTGGCTCAGAAAAAAATAAACAAATAATAATAATTATTATTATTAATGATAATAATAATAATAAAGAAAAGAAAAGTACCCCGAGTGGAGAATAAGTTGAAGCAAAAAGAAAATCAGATGTAGATGGAATCAGAGAGTTCTGGAAAATTCCCCACGACAGGCGAACCAGGCTTGATACGGTTGTAAATTGCTAAATTGTTTTAGATAAATAAACACATGTAGCAGATCACCTGCCTGCTCTCCGGGGACTGCCAAGCACATCGTCTTCCCCAGTTGTAATTAAGAGTGCTAAAGACGCAACGCCTTGTTCTAAATGATTCTTCCTGGCACCCAAGCTCTTATTTTGATGCGGAACCAAGGTTCTTAATCTGAGGAAAATGCAATGCTAAAATAAGGCGCTCTTTTAGGAGAGATTTCAACAACCTGTCTTGAATTTTAAAGTATTTTGGAAAAGAAAAAAAAAAAGGAAAAAAAAAGGTCAAACTGTTCATTATAATTTTTATGACAATACAAATGAGAGTATTGCATATGTAACTGGGATTAACTGCACAGATAATTGGGATCCCAGAAATAACTTTATAACTTAAAATGCTTGCCTACTTAACAGAGTTGCCGTGAGGACAAGAAATACAAAGAACTAGAGACTATGTCGAAGCCTTCATGGCTCTTGGGAAAGTGAGACTATTAGCCTGGGATGGAAACAATGAGCTGAACTGTGGCGTGTGATGTCACCGCTGTCTCTTGTTCCGCCCAGTCCAACTTCTACGGTTGTCATTCATACCCTGAGTATGAACGAGGCCACAGATGAGTATGTGGATCTTGGCCCCACATCTCACGGGTGCTCTAGGATGCTCCGCAGGTCTCTTAAGATTAAATACAGAGAACCGTTCACTGCTTTCTCCTAAACAACTTCCACGTTCTTGAACCTAATGGATCTACATTGTTTGCTGACTTGAAAAGAGAGGGAGAGAAAAGCATTCAAGTTGAGTTGTAAACACTTTCAAAGTAATACAGTACATTGAACAAGGCCCGGTATGGCTTTACCGGGAGTAGCGAATCACGTATTTCCCTCCTAAATACCATTTACTGGCTGACCCACAATTGGACCATCGCATGTCTTTTTCCTCACTCCATGCTTTCTCCTCTTTCTTTTAATATTCTTTGCAAGCCTAACAGAAAGTCTTCCTCCTTTAAAGGCCATCAGTGGAACCTGGCCATTCTCTTTCTTGTCCCCTTCTTTTGAATACCAGTGCATATCTGTGTCTTTCTCTTGATGGCTGGTATGTTCTTGTGCTTGCCATTTTGCTGGCATAGTGTTGTGTGTACTGTTCCCAGGTAGCTTGCCTTACACATCTAGCATTTCTAAGATACCCTTAACCAGAGGTAGGCTTTGTACAGATTATTGTTCTTCTATGAGGGCTGAAGCACGCAGTGATCAAAGAATCCATGAGATATTCCATTTAAAAAAATGTATTACATTTATTTATTTGGGGTGCCTGCACAGGTCAGAGCATTTGTGTAAAGGTCAGAGGTCAACTGATGGGCGTCAGCGCTCTCCTTCCACCATTCAAGTCTCTGGAGTCGAACTCATGCCACCATGTTTAGCAATAAGTACCATTACTCACTGAGCTACTTACCAAGCCTGTGGGACTACCTTCAGACAGATCAACCAATTCACCATTAACCATCCATTTAAGAAGATGGAAGTGCCTAAGCCCCACTGACCATATCTGTACTCTTACCGCAGGATGGGCAGTACTGTTGTTTGAGAAAGAAAAAATCCTGATGGATGTGTTAGCCAGGGGGAGTGGACTCGTTGCTAGGTATCATCATATTCCAATTATATACTTGTATAAAATCTCAAGAATAAAGAAAAAGAAACTAAGCAAGCATCTTGGGCTACGGTAGAAGTGCCTGCATCATCACAAGATTATTTTTGTCGTTTTCCTGCAATAATCCAGCCCTCTGGATGCACGGAGAACACACAGCACACTGGGGCCAGACACAAGACCCATAACTGGGAACCCATAATATTGTTATTTACCAGTCAAAATTATGTCTCATATATTTTTCTAAAACAGAACTTCAAAGTTCCATGATTGCTATTTCCTATGTCTCCTCTGAAGTGCTTAATGTCCCTCCTAGAAGCCAGCCAGTCACCTCCTCTGTGATGCTGAGGACTATGAGAAATGTACTGTTGCCTCCTGTTGCTTCTTTACCCATCTGCGCCTACTTGTCTAAAAATACCACCCAGTCTTTCATGACAACATTGTAAAGTTGTATATCGATTGACGTCATCATCAGTTAATATATTCTTTATGTCTTCTTGCAACTACGAATGAACAATGGGAGGCCAACATGGTGGGAACAGAAGGAGGAAGAAAGAGTAGCAAAGACACTGGTCATTTAAAACTGAAGGAAGTGGCCCATGGGTAGTGGAGAGCGGTGCGCGCATGCGCACATACATGTGCGACTCTGCCAGGGAAGTGCTTCTTTACTTCGCAGGAAAAGCAGACAAAACATGAACGTGAGCAGGCAAGGGGGAGGGTTAAATTCTCTCTATGGTGTGGGATAATCCACCTAGCGGGAGATATTTCCCCTAAATGAAAGTTCCATTGCCAAGAAGAGACAAAGTCTTTCCACCCACAGTCTTAATTCTTGGGCATCCGGCTTGTTCTTCACCGCGGAAACCAAAAAGACCGTTGTTCTGTGAGTTATCACAGACTAAAGCGATCATAGGGAGAGGCTGAGCTCCGGAGGTTCGTTTTCCTTCTTCAGCTGAGATATGTGGTTCTTCCCTGGTCTTTCGCTCAATTTTACACATACATACACGCATCATGCCACACACACACACACACACACACACCAAACACATACCATATACACACATATATTCATAGACATACATATATGTGCGTATATAAAATCACTGTGAAAAAAATGACATTGACTCTGCAACAGAAAAGTCTACTTTCACTGGTTTTTGGTCTCTTACCATAGGAGTTACAGATAGCTATCCAGGCAGGATTTGTTCACATTGGCCTTGGTAAGCCATGGTAACAAGGTAACCTTATATACTCATGAGTGCAGTATGCTCTGTGCGTAGACACATATCCAGACAGAGGGGCTGTTTTTGGAATTCTCGTCCCGTCTAATCTTAAAAACAAGTATTCCCTGGCATGCATCAGCACAGCCTCTGACCACTGATTCAGCTACTCTCCAGCTTCCAGGATTTTATTTCCCGTTTCACAGGAATTGTAAGAAAACCGAGTTATCAAAAGCTCTCAGAAAAGTAAGATTCTTTAAGGGACTAAGACGGTGTCATGGGAGAAGGATGAAGACAACACACACTTGTTTGGCCCACACTGTGGAGGTGGGACTAGTCACATCTGAAACAAATTTGACTTTGCTTGCATTCTAGACGGTTCCTAAAAGTAGTTTTATATTGGTCTATGCTTTCTTGTGCTGTTGTTGGTGGTGTATATTATCTTGAAAGCCTCAACAGAAACTCAATGGTTTTATGAATTACAACAGCAATGTCTGACCAAATCCCCGCCCCCGTCCATCTTTTTATCACAGAGAAAAGGACTCCTTCCTCTTCCCCAGAGGCTCCCATCATGCCTGAAGTACAGAGGTCACCCTTCCTTAAGATTGTCATACTGAGCCTGGAGCCCCCTCTTAGCTTCCATGTCTATCTCCGTACATTCCCCTCCCAGAACCCCCGCTTCTCTCTTTCCTTCTTTGGGCCACACACTTTTAACTTTTAGTATCCTCAAGAAATCATACTTACTAGATCTCAAGTGCCCTGAGCACTTGCCATCCTAACATGACACAAAACAAAAAATGAGACATGTTTGTGTCAGACCAAGAATGCCCAAAAAATGTCTGATTACATTAGCTACAGTGATTCATAAAGCAACATGCCTGCTAATATTTTGGTTCTCTGAAAAACCTCTTTTTCCTTTTACTCAATCTGATCTAACCTCACGTGTGGTAAGACAATGTCCAGTAAATAACTCCATAATAAAAGAGGATATACAGGAAGAAAATAAGACGGATGGCAGGGTCCTATGTTCAGCTTGCCTCGTTCCTCCACAGTAATTTTATCTCTGGGTTCCTAAATAAATCCTTTTTGGTTTTTTGGGTTTTTTTTTTGTTTGTTTGTTTTCAAAACACATCTCTTGGTTTTATAGTTCATATGTAAAATAAAAAAGGCTTGTTTTGGGCATCAAAAATGTGTAGATAAAAAAAATCTGTAGATTATTGTATTTACAAAAATTAAACAACCACTGAAATTTGTGTATTGCTTCCTTCTGCATGGGAGCTTCCCATTTGCTCTCTCTGATGTACACACACACACACACACACAGAGGAAGTATGGGGTGCTTTTAAGAAACAGAGGCCATTTGACATTTGAGAGATAAATTTAAACCCAGTGGGGAACAGGCTGTTGGTAACACATGTGGACAGAAGCTTAAAGACACACTGTAGTAGATAATGCATACATATTTGAGATAAAGTTAAAATGATGCAGATATATTTGGGATAAAGTTAGATTTACTGAATACAAAAACTACAGGGAAATTAATTTTGAATTGCTATTTAATGTAAAATATGATGTGAGTCTAAGGGGCAAAGCTACCCCAAACCATTCACTGCCCTGAGCATCTCTCAGGATCGCTACACTATCATTTGCTTTTGTTCTAAAATTAGCATTCCATCACAGGACACTAGAGAAAAATTTATATGATTCTCTTTCATACAAGCATCTCTTTCTGCTATTCTTTTTTCCCCCTTTCCACTATTTTTTCCAAAATTTCTGAACATTCTAATGGGTCTTTCTTAAGTTGTCTTTATTCTGAAAAAAAAAATGTTGGAAGTTTGAGAATTTGAAAGAGGAAAAAAAAATGTAGTAAAAAGGATGCAATGACAGCAAGGAGCTTTCCGGGAAATCTCATGAGAGAGGTGCATACATTGAGTGACATCCAGCTGTGGGTATCCAATGCCAACAAGGAATCTTTGTAATAAAGCATCCATTTGAGTAAGGGAGGGGCACTTCAACTTCAGGCGAAACATCTCAGCTTTGTCAAGGTTCCTGGTTATGAGAGAGATGTTTCCTCGTGGCTGCTAAAACATGATTTCAATTTTAATGAGAATAAACTGAAGCTGGAGCAAGTTGAGGCTTACTCTGCCAACTAGCACCCTTTCCACTTCTACCCATCCTTTCTTCTCCCTGTTCTCTGCTTTCCTCCCTCATATCACCTCTCCCACACTGCCTGATCTTTATTACGCCGACATATTTGCTGACACTATCCTAGGTTGGTCTTGCCTGTACTCTGCTCTGAGATAGGCAGCCAGCCATGTGCCTTCTTCCCCAACATCCACTGAAACTCATGTCACCTGTTTGATGGTTTCCCCAGCAAGCTGAGTTCTAAGAACAAAAACAACAACAAAAAGTCTATTCATAGCTTTATCTTCAGGACACCTACCACAACAATATTGCCTAGCAAGCAAATATCTGTTACCCTAAACAAGAACTCACTAGATCACTCAAGCCCAAACCATTTTTGAACTGATGGCTACAGTATAGAGTCTTGAAGAAGATAGCCATACAAGGTTGAAATCTTTAATTCATTTACCATCGGAATAACCATTAACTGTTATTACTGCCCATTGTCAGTCTCCACAGTCAATACTCAACCAGCTATGGGTGAAAAATATTTGGGGGACAAACAAGCAATTCAGTATTACACATGGATAGACCACAACTGCTGGTCATTGCGCCCTAAGCAATATAGTTGCATTATTTATCGATCATGTACATTATATTAGGCATGGGATGTAATCTCAGATGCTTTAAAGTATATGAGAAAAATATGCATAGATTCTATGCAAAAATTATGCCACTTCAGACAAGGGACTTGAGCGTCTGCAAATTTTGGCATCTGAAAGGGATCCTGGATCCATCCCAGCAGACGCTGAGGGGTGGTTATATTTACATTTTCTCCTACTGTCTTCCACTCTTCCTGTTCTTCCTTCTGGACTTCCATCTCCGTAGCCGTCATTGATCTCTTGATTCAAGGCAATGGTGTGATGGGGCGGGATGTTCACAGTGCCAGCAGCAGTTAACACTGGTGAAATCACACTTCGTAGTAATGGGGTCCCAGCCCATCCGCTCTTCTGGCCCTAGCTACAGATGCAATCATTCCTAAGCGTATTTACCTGAAATGAGGTCATGCTAGTTTTGTTAACTACAAAGAAATTACCCAGGGAAGTGACCGCCATGTTGCAGGAGCCCCGAAAGCTCAGGAATTACAGGTTCTCTGTGGAGCTACCATCCCTGTTCCCCTGTTAAGGTTGTCACACCCCTATAAAGTTATGCTCCAGATTCTCGGATGCTGTAAGAAGAAGTTGATCTGTTTCAGAGCCTCATGTTTTAAAGGAAAGAATGAGAAAAGGTCATAAAAGCACATTTTCTTTACATTTGTCTTATGTATATGTGCTTAGTCTGCATTCTATATATATATATATATATATATATATTCTATATATATATTCTATATATAAGTAAGTGCACCACGTGCATGAAGTACCTGCAGAATCCAGAAGAGGGCGCTGGAAGCCCTGAAACGGGAGTTATAGATTGTTGTGAGCCTTTTGCTGAATGCTGGGATCTGAATTCGGGTCCCCTACAAGTGCTGAGCCAACTGTCTAGGCTCTCCTGAAGCATACATTTTTTAAATCCCCAGGGCCAACTGAACTAAATGTTACTGTTATATATGATTCAACAATGACTCAAATGCTCAGATGACCAACAAGAAACAGAAGCAGCAAAAGACTTCCAGGATAAGTGTTCAGGAGAGGTAGATGCGACCAAATAAATGACCAATGTGCATATATAGGATCTGAATTCTGTTTTTAAATCAGATATTGAATCTTTCATCTATAGTGTGGGGGGGGGGGGCTGATAAAAATACATTCTAGGAAATTGTTCTTAATGTTTACGTAACAGGTAAGAAAGCATGGGGCAACTGAGTCAACATCTCGAAAGAATTTATTCACACCTAAAAGCAAGTGGGTGTGCAGTTCCACTTCTGAAGCACAGCAACACCAGTGGAGCGTGCACCCCACTCAGCACAGCAACTCCAATGGAGCGTGCATCTCACTCCACTGTACAGGTTTCCCCATTGCTTTTCCATGCAGTCTCTTTTGAATAGTAAGGTTCACGGGGAGTGGGTTGTATTGCCTTTGTTTTATTGGGTAAGATATAATGTCACACATGAAACAGGAAGTTGAGGTGTTTAATCAGCAATGATCCTCTCTGCTTTCTGGAAACAGCTTAAAGTGATCTACACAATTATTGACTTGGACTACCCTAGCCTATAAAATCTTTGGTGTTCAGGAAACCAACTGCAAGGAATTTTTTAGTAATGGATTTGAAGACAATCAAGGATATGGTTATAAATTCCAAAATATGAACAAGGCAAGTATGTTGTATAACAGGGGCTAGCCTTTGGTACCCAAACAAAGAGAAAGATTTTGCCTCCGAGGTTCTTTATTGAAATGGCTCTTACCTGCCTGAATGAGCCAAACCCTTAAGGCAGGTGAATCTCAACCTTCCTAATGCTGAGACCCTTTAATACAGTTCCTCCTGGAATGGTGAGCCCCAAACATAAGATGATTTCATTATTTCATAAATGTAATTTATGTCAATGTATGTTATGGATCATAATATAAATATCTGATAGGAAGAATATCTGATATGTGAAATGGGTCATGACCCACAGGTTGAGAGCCACCTCTTTAAGATAGCATACACCTTAAGGATGCTTTAAGGTCTACCTTGTCTGACCCTCACAGTTTAGGGTAGATTGTTCACATTAAAGCATCTCTCCCTTGCAGGGCATGGTGGCTCACACCTTTCATCTCAGCTCAGGAGCCAGAGGCAGGTATAGAACCCTAAGGATATTTTATGCTCATCCCAGTCCTGAATAACATGGAGACTTGTGTTTATTATGAATGCCTAAGGCATTTGCTTACTCCTGTTCCCAACTAGCTCTTATAACGTATTAACCCATTTATTCTATTCTAAGTTCTGCCACATGGCTGGTTAGCTCTTCTCAACTCTGGCACCAGCTTCTTCCTCTATGTCTGGCTGGAGAATTCTCCTGCCTCTGATTCTCTCCCAGAGTTCTATCTCTCCCCGGAAGTCCCACCTAATCTCACTTGCTTTTCTATAGGCTATCAGCTCTTCATTAAAACCAAACAAAGGGTGAGGGAGGGAGGGTTTACAAAATATGATGCAGCCATTGAATAACAGGACCAAACTCCCTTTGGCACTCAACTCTTTGCAGGCATAGAAATCAGCATTTGAAGAATGCAAACAGTCTTTATGCAGAGTACAATAAGATTATCCTAACACCAGAGGATCTCTGTGAGTTCAAGGCCAACCTGCTCTACAATGTGACTTCCAAGACAACCAGGCTATTAAACAGGAAAAAAAAATCTCTCCCTTTAAATATTAGAATAAACAAGCCTTCACTACATCATGAAAATATTGGTGGAGAAAATAGTAGGCAGAAAAGGAGCAGAACAGAAATTCTTGAGTATGGAGTGGGTATGGTCACACAGGTTTTATGGCACTCAAGGAACAGGGCCAGGGTCAAGCTCCTCTAGAAAAAAGATAACAGAGACTAAATGAAGAACACACCCAGAAATGAGGGCATCTTGGGATACATTCTAAGAAACAACGAACAAAACAACAGTATGTAGGGTGCTCACTGCCTTTTCATTTAATTATATACAGGGGATTTTTTTTTCAAAGTAGAAATTTAATCCTTAGCCTTGTTAGAAAACACAAAGGTTAAAAGAAAAACATTTCTAGAGTTAATTGAATGAATGAGTTGAATTATCTGAATGAAAAAAACCTTAAACGTATGTGTACTGTGTATGTTATAATGACTGAGGCAAATGCTACAATTCTCTTCTGAAAAACAATCAAGCAGATATGGCAAAGGTCTGTATATGCGCGCTAAATAATGTTGCAGTTTTATGCATATTAAAATATTGAATAACCTACATGTTCATCAGTGAGAACTGGGTAAATAAAAACTGAGATATTCAAATACTAAATTCTTCATCTTTACCAAAATCGAGGATGCTCTGTAATTATGGACTTCAGCAAAACGCTCGTGATATTTTGAAGGCAAAAGGGAATATTTACAAAGCATCTTGCAGAATGTCGTCCAGAAATTTACTTTTGTGTAGAGAACAAAGGGCTTGAAAAAATACGCATTCGACCATCGTGGGAATGGGATTATGGCTGACTTCCTGTTTTGTGTGAATTTCATCTTCATCTCTGGAAAGGGAAGAATAGACATTGAACTCAATTAAAATCACTGGAACTAAGTGTGTAAAAATCAGAAGCCCCTCAACTCCACTCTCAGAATTATAGGCAGCTTTTTTTTTTTTTTTTGGTTCAGGTTCTTTTTCTGTAGTTTTCATAAGGTTGTTTTCAGGAGTGGGGCTGGAAGTGGCTTGTATAATTAATTGTCATCTCTGAGACTTCCTGCCCCTATCTGTTAACCTAGACCAAAACCTGGAAGTTTCTAGCCTCAATACAATCTTATCTAGGCCTAGAATGTTTTCAGCATCTAAGATTTACTGCTAAATAAACTCACCCCCGCTTGTTCTTTATGAAGTCTGGCTGGCTGGTTCAACTCAGCTGTTCTGACTCATACTGACTTAAGTTTGTTCGTTTGTTTGTTTGTTTTGAGACAGGGTTTCTCTGTGTAGCCCTGGCTGGCCTGGAACTCAATCTGTAGACCGGGCTGGCCTCAAACTCAGAAATCCACCTGCCTCTGCCTCCCAAGTGCTGGGATTAAAGGTGTGCGCCACCACTGCTCAGTTGAAGCTGACTAAATTAATCTGGCTTTTGTCTCAGCTTCTTACTTAATTCCTTTTCTTGGCCTCATACTAATTTTGGCAGTCTGTTCTAATCTTCTGACTCATTCTCATTCTCTGGCTCATTTTGTCTTCACCTGCAACCTGTCTGGCTCATTCTCTCTCTCTGCAACCTGTCTCTTTATACTTGTCCCAGTAAAACTGCCTTCCCTCTCTGCCCTGCTCCCTCAAGTAACTTCCCTTTCCTCTCTTTTCTCCTGAGACTTGGGCATAGCCTATTCTGCCAAATCTTTCTCTGATTCGTCACTTTGTCTGCTACTCAATGAGGTGTCACTTTCAAGCACTGGTGCTTCCTTCTACAAGCTGCCTTGCCTTCATTGTTTGGGAATAAAAGTGTTCTAAGGGTGTGGTTGCATGCTAACCAGCTCACACAGACCTAGAAGGGTCTTTGGATGTGATCAGAGCAGCCATGTTGCAAGATTAAAAATTTTTATACAGTTATTGGCTTTTTACTAATTTTTTCTAAAAAGTCTATCATGACAAGAAGCTCTTGCTAATGGTGGTAGATTGTAAAACCACACAGCATTAAAATAATTAAATAAAGTATTTTGTGGTTTTGTTTATAGGTACTTCATTTGTTCTGGGTAAACCCTATTTCCACCATTTGGGTCATTGGTAATATTGAGGATTGGGAAGATTGTCTATTCTCATAAAGATATCTTTTGACCTCCAATTACTTACCACAGGCTCTATGGCTCCCAAGGTCCCAGACAGTCAGTCACAAGCCAAAAATGCCCTTCATTTCTGTAATCACAACAAGTAAATTCCAGTCACACACAGCCCTAAACAGAGTGTGCCTGGAAATCCTGGTTTTTCTCCTTCCCCTCTTGTCTGAATCCAGAAGTGTGTATTTCATTGGAAGTGGCTGGAGGTGAGAGGAAGGCAGAGGACATTTAGCAAGGAGCCAGCCCTGTCAGGAGCATCATCAGATTGCCGACAGCCGTGCTCCCTCACAAATCTACAGTCCCCACTCCACCCTGAGAATCTCAGTTTTGCTTTCAGTTCTTCCTCTTCTGCATGAAATATCAGACAGAAAATCGATGGGAGGCTCTCCCACCAGCTTGTCAAATCTGAACAGTTGTCTGCACTAGTTTCTCAGGGTTAAGAAATGTAGCCGTCGTTCAAACGTGAAGCCTGCCTGCATACTGATCCTCCAGCTGATTTTCCCATTTCCTTCTCCAGCAGCGACCACTACCCCTGAGTAGCCTGAAAAGCTGATCAAACCCGTGGTCTCTAGAAGTACCCAGCAATGATGGACAGCAGACATTTTAGTGTGGTGCCAACATTATATGAATGATTGCCCCTGTGTGTATTATACTGGCCTTTTAAATTTTTATTTTATTTTTTAAAGTGTCTTTGAAGTGTAATTATTGAGTATACAGTACACTGAGTATTTGCTATCAAAATCATGATGGATTTTTGTATGCATGCACCAAGTCCTCTATGGAAGGCAAGTGTATTATATGCCCAATTGCTCTGTGTCATCCCTATGCATTTCTGTGCTATACTTAACTGAGAATGGTTCTGGTACAGTGTCCCTGCAACTTGACTACCTAGTAACCTTTTCTCTTTTTCCTCAAAATGTCTCCAGCAAGTCCTAACTATTACTGTTTCCTCACCTATTCTCCAAACTGTTGGTTGCATCCGACTGGTTTAATTTGCATATCAGGAATTCTGAATTTGATTTGGCATGTTCTTGGTAGGCGTTGATCAGTTGTTTGGCAAACTACGAACCATTTGTCATTGGTTGTCTCTTTTCCGTGATTTTCAGGACTTTGTTTCATATCCTAATGTCTTAGTCAGGGTTTGTATGCCTGCACAAACATCATGACCAAGAAGCAAGTTGGGGAGGAAAGGGTTTATTGAGCTTACACTTCCACATGGCTGTTCATCACCAAAGGAAGTCGGGACAGGAAGCAGGAGCTGATGCAGAGGCCATGGAGTGATGTTGCTCACTGGCTTGCTTCCCCTGGCTTGCTCAGCCTGCTCTCTTATAGAACCCAGGACTGCCAATCCAGGGATGGCACCACCCACAAGGGGCCCTCCCACCCTTGATCACTAATTGAGAAAATGCCTTACAGCTGAATCTCAGGGAGGCATTTCCTCAAGGGAGGCTCCTTTCTCTGTGATAACTCCAGTTTGTGTCAAGTTGACACACAAAACCAGCCAGGTGGCGTTACCCTCCCACCGTTCATTTGTATGTTCTTCCTTGTCTTTATATCTAGCTTTTGTTTTATTTGTTCCTTATAATGAGACATTTTAATAAAGCCAAACTCCCAAGTGTTAGGTCTCAAACCCATGACAAAGGGCTAACTGAAGTGCCTAAATTCAACACAGCAAATCATTCCTGGCCACCGGGTTATCCCAGTATCCCTCAGTCCCTACCTGCTGCAGGATGCAATGAAGTCACCAACTATGGAGATAAAGATTAATATCTTTGTAAAGTTAACTTTCCTTATCCAAGGTCAGGATTCCTCTTTCTAACTTTTATTGTCATCTAATTACCTTTTCGGGCCCTCTACCATGATAGTACTCATCTTTGATCACATGTCTTGTCCTTACCCCAGCATTCGTGACCGTTCCAAGCATCATATAGTTAGTGGTTGTATTATGTTTATTTCACGTGAAGAGAAGCACTATTGGATTTTTGTGTGTTGATGGTTTGGGTTTTGGTTTTCTTGTTTGTCAGACTTTCTGAATTTTCCTATTAGTTCAAGTAACTTGTCTATAGAGTATTGGGACTTTTCTTTTTTGTCTTATAGAACAGTTAATATTCTTAAAATAAGAGAGTGTTAGCTGTTGCTTTCTAATATACTCCCCACTCCCTCTCCTCTCCCCTCCTTTCCTCTTTTAGCTCCTCCTTCTCCAACACCACCCACTTCCTACTCTTTCCAATGTCTTTTTCCTCTAGTTATTGTATCATTAATATTATGGATAAAATTCTGTAGCAAACCTTCATCTTTGTGTTTATCCTCAGCAACATGGGATGCTCCCAGGGCTTTACAAGTATATAATATTTACAAGTATATAATAATTACTTGTATAATATTTATAAGTATATAATATTTACAGGTATAGATTATTTATAAGTATAGAATATTTACTTGAGGCTTTTCATGATGTACTTATCAAGCTCAGAAATATTTAATTCTTCCCCTAACTTTCTCTTTTTTTGCATTTGATTATCATCTTTAAATAAAAAATCATGTAGAAATTTCATTCATTCGTTCTATATCCCTTAAGGCAATCACATATAATATCTTATTCAATGGTTAACACAAATTACATTATTTTATTTCTGGTCTTAAGTCATATTTACATTCCTGATATAAACTATTTGTTTAGGCTTTAAAAAAATATGCTAGTGGATAAAACTTCAGTGGTATTTTATTTAAGATATGTGACTGTATTTTACAATTAAATTGTATTTATTTAACTTTTCTTTTAAAAGTTTTGGCCAATACTATAGTTCTTTGTCACATTATGACTTCTGAGATAAAGAAAAGAGGATATGATAGATTTGTCTTTTAAAGCTTTGATACTGGGACCTGCATTATTACTTAATTGTATCTAATGTCTCACACTAGTTGTCCATTTGTAGATATTATAACCTTTGGTACAATTGTCAATAGTATTATTTTAGTTTTTGCATATCATTCTGTCATTGCTTCAGCTTTTGTGACATTGTTTTATTTCTTTGAGAGTTACTAATCCTCTCTCTCTCTCTCTCTCTCTCTGTGTGTGTGTGTGTGTGTACACATATGTATGTGAGCCAGTTGTCCACAGAGGCTAGAGGAGGACATCAGATTCTCTAGAATGGAAGCCCCAGACAGTTGTTAGTTGTCTTAGGGGAGCCAGGAACTAAATCCTGGTCATCTGCAGGAGTAGCCAGTACTAACCACTGAGCCATCCTCCCAAGGCCTTATTTTTCCCTTAAATAAATATAACCTTTTTGATGATGTCATCTGGTAGTCTAAGCACTCTCATTTTTGGTTTGTTGTTATTGTTTTTCTTAAACTGTATTACTAAGCTAACTCTTCGTTTGGTTATTGATTTTAATCGTTTTGTTCAACATCATATTTCTTATGTCTTCTTTTTGTTCTCTGTGTGTGTGTGTCTCTCTCTCCCTCCCTCCCTTCCTTCCTCCCTCCTTCCCTCCCTTTCTGTTTTTATTTAACAGTCTGTTCCTGCTCCTCAGTCTTTAGCTGCTCAGAGTGACATCCAGACAACAGTCGGGTCATCTTAGGATGCGTTCTTTCTCCTGCTCTATCACGATTTGAGAGGCACACAAACAAATCCAATCATCAGAAGGCTTGGCTCAGTTCCTTGGGAGGAAGTGTTTTTATCAGCTCATCTGCCAGGGCCCACAGAGCCCCATAAAACTAAGACTTGCAGCCGTGACTCAGCAAGACTCTTCCTTAGCCTTCTCAGGAGCTCAGGGGCTCGCCTCAGTTCCTGACTTCCAACAGTAAGCTTGGCTAAGACTGCCGCCATGTCTTTAATGTACATGCTGACACTTGCTTCCTGAATTGGAGCCTGGTGGATCTGTGCATCCAACCTGAAGGATAGGTTTGTGCACACTCCTGTCCTTTGGGTTGTCTTGTTTTCTAATTGTACCCATAGCTGCCAAGTGTTTGAAATAGCATTCCAGGAAAGAACAAATTCACTTCCCAATCGAACTCAACTCCTGAAAAAATTTTGCTCCTTAAACTTCTTTTTGGTCTTTGCTAATGCCTGGTCATGACTGTTGATGCTTCTCCCTCTTTCTGATGATTATATTAATGAATAGAAGAAGAAAAGAAGGAAAGGGAAAGCAAGAGAAATGGCCTGGATAGCTAGGAGAGATCTGAAACTATGGAATACTGTCTCAATGCATGTGAAATAATTAAAACAGTTAATAATCGCATTGCTCAGAGTTCACAAGTAGTCTAGACTTGTGCAAGGACTTAGCAGGACTGCAGCCTGCTTCTTCTATAATTCTCTTAGCTTAACCTTTCTCTGACGTGGTGTTGCAGGAAACCTAGCTGGGAATAGTTGCATCTTAATTCGAATTTAGTGAAAAAGAGAGTGACTTCTTCCTGTCCTTAAAAACCACCAGAGGACTCTTTGGACAAAACCACAATATATATTCAATTTACATACATATACTCACTATATAAATATGTGTGTGAAAGAACCTAGTGGGGAAACCCTCACTCAACTCCCGATTCGGCGTACACCCAAGAATCACGAATAGAACACAACACCTTGATGTAACAACACGAGGTATTTTAATGGCGGAGCTCCTGGTCGAAACGTATCTCACACAGGAGACAGTGGATTTGACCACGAGGCTTGGAAGCTAGGGGTTTTTATAGAAAAGGAGGGGGGCTGGGGGAGGAATTGGCGAGGTTTCACATGATCGGTCCATTTTAACATCATTACATTTAACATTTAACTTAGGTCAGAGGGGTGGGAGGCGATGGGCCTGCCCGGGCATGTCCTGGTCTGTTCTGCTATGTTCTCAGCCACGGGTTTCAAAGCTCACAAACAACTGTTTTGGCTATTTGACATACATTACATGAATCACAGGTCTCAAGTTTTATTTCCTTTTGTGTGTGTGTGTGTAGAGAGAGAGAGCGAGAGAGAGCAGAGATGAATTACTCTTAGATCAACGTACTCTTAGATCAGTCTCCTCAAACATACAGTTACCTTCTTCGGAGCTGGATTTCGAAGAATGGATGCTAGAGATGTCAGAGATGGTGCTAGGTGCTAGAGAGTCAACTCCCATGCTGCACCAGTGAGTGATTGACTTTTCCTTTAATGCTAGCACATGATATTTAATATGGAAAAAAAAAGCTGTAAGTTCGCACTCAATGGCATGATTCAGATTAGGTTTAAGACATGTGGGTTTAAAAGTTTGTTCTATGTATAAGATATGAGCGAAAACATTGCTTAAAACAGAATCATCCACTCAATGTGTTCAGCCAACGTGTTGGTTTGCAATGACCTTTTCTTTGTTTCAAGGTCTTAAACAATCCCAAAATGATAATGCTTGGTGGCAGCCGCAGCAGCAGCAACAGCAGGATTAGGCTCACCTTACAAATAAACAATGGCCTTATCAATGAACAGATGCCAACTAGATACGACTGAAGAGAATGAGGACAGTGAAATCGTTGACAAATCCACTCTTTCCTTTCATTTGACAAGGGGAATCTAAGCCTTGACTTGGCTTGTCCAAGCACATATAGGAAGGGAAGCAGAAGACAGAGATTTGAAGTCTAGTTGTACAATTTGGTTTGTTCTTCTGTATTTTTTCTATCAAATACAAAATACTATGCCCATAGGAGAGACGGGATAGATGCACAGGTATCAGAAACATGATGATCACACAGATCAGACATGGTCTAAGTTAGATTTTGGTGTTGATTCCAGTTGAGACTAGTCAGCAATGAATAATGCCTATTACTTAACCAAATTTGGGTTGAGGAATGGGAAGAAACAAATGCTGTTCCTGGCCAGTGACTTCTGATATTATTTTATTGTACAGCCTTATTGGTGTACAGCTGACTGATACAGATAGAAAATAGGATGGAGAGTGATTATTAGAAAGTGAAATAAAAAAATAATGATTGAATTGGCTTAGTGGTTTTCAGCATCAGTTGCTCTTCTAGGGGGCCGAGAGTCAGTTCCAGAACCCACATGGTAGCTCACAGCCATCAATGATCACAATACCAAGAAATCCAAAAGCCTTGGTTGGCATTGTATGTCATAGTACACATATATACATACACGCAGAGAAAACAGCCATACACATAAAAATATAAACAAATAAATAAATAAAATAAAATTCAAAGAGAATTTAATTGTCCCAGATCATTTGAAAAATAATTGAGTCAGAAATTGCATCCAATTCTTCTGCCTCAGGCAGTTGGTTTTTCTAAGACATGCCCTAGCAGGTCACAATGCTGTAGCATGGTGGCAAGACTATTTCAACAAGCAAGTCTTCCAGCCGTGGGATAACAGAGCCTGTGACTGGTGGCTCTGTTACATTGTGTTAACCAATAAGGAGGGGAAAATGACTGTTAAATATGTGAAAAACTGAGAAATAACTCACTGCACTGTTATTTACAAATCTTTTGTCCTGTCACACTTAGCTGCACATTTACTAGGGAGCTGCTTCTCTCAATGAGGTCTTGGTAGTCACATGGCTAAGTTTAGATTTCTTGGCATTTAAAACTCACTTCTGGGCCTAGAGAGATGGTTCAGTAGTTAAGAGCACTGACCACTCTTTCAGAGGTCCTGAGTTCAATTCCCAGCAACCACATGGTGCCTCACAACCATCTGTAATGGGATCAGATGCTCTCTTCTGGTGTGTCTGAAGACAGCAACATTGTACTCACATATTTAAAATAAATAATCTTAAAAAAACAAACAAAGAAACAAACAAACAAAGACCTCACATCCCCAGTCAGAGCAGCTGCCATCCCCGTGCTCAGCCACCACGTGCTGCCAGCAGATGCCACACTGGATTGTACCAAGGCAGAGTGTATCCATCACTTCAGAAATATTCTCCTGAAGGCATCCTTAGAGACAATCTGTAAAATCTGGAAAAAAAAAATCAAGTCTAGTTGGCCCATTTGCAGGGCTTTAGAATACGCCAACACGCTGTGCTTCCCTGGGTCTCCCGTGTGAAATAGGTCTCTCTTGAGTTTCGACACATGAAGCCCTATGAGTCTGTCAGCAAGGCTGGCTGGTGATGCTAAAGAAATGTATACAGGTACCTCCCGGTTCAGCTGGAAGTCCCAGGATGAAAGAGCAGCTGTGCAGGGCCACAGCATCTGGAAGTGGATGCGGCAGCCCTGCAGCTGTGCTTACCTCCAGCTTACGGCCAAGCTCAGAAGGGAACAGAAATCGATGAAAGGGATGGATTGTGGTGTTTACCAAGGAGGCAACCCTCAGACTTACAGCACGGAGAAGTAGGACACCTCTGAAGATTCAGAAACATCAGCATTGAGAAAAAGTGTGGTGCTTGCTCTAGACCGGCTTGGTTTGGAGAAGTGCTTTGCATGTTCCTGGCTTTGTGTCTCTCTTTGTAAGATTACATGAGCACATTCCCCACACTGAAAAAATGCTGGAACGGAGAAGGTTGGAGGTCCCAGTCTATGGTGGGAGCCCCTTGCCAAAGACATCAACTGGGACCTCCAATCCAGGGGCAAGTTATCAGACAAGGTTCAGTTGGGTTTGTGTAGAATATTGATCTTCTAGACAAGGCTAGAACACCTGCAGAAGAAGCTATAAAAATATGAGTCTATATATCAAAATATGTGAGTACTTGTATCTTGACAATGGACTCCTCATCCCGAAACTCAGATTCCTGGCCTTAGGGAAAAAAAGCTAACCCTTTAAGGATTACTGCTTAAGGGGTTATAGTTGCAACAGCAGCTCTTAAAACTCATGAAATATAAAAATGAATGTGTGTCTGGGGGAGCAGTGTTTGAAAGTTTCTCTCCCAAATGAAAGAGACCCCCTGTTTCTTTTCACTGGGTAGCTCAGTTTATACTTTATTTTTTACAGTCCAGACACCCTGCAAAGTTAAGCGCAAGCCTGCTTTTGTTCTTTTACAAAGGGAGTTTGTTTTAAAACATTAAAAAAAAAGGTTAATAAAAAATAAGTAAATGAGTGTTTCTAACCTTTTCTGAAAAGTAGATTATTATAAGAGAGAGCAAAGTAATTACTTATGCAACAGGTATTGTGCTACACCTGAATTTCCAAACTTAAATAAAACTAGCAACACTGGGGTAATATTATATGTAGTATAGAGACCATTCAACGGCAGACCGTCTTAAAATTAAGCAGACAAAGGTTAAAAATAGCTTTAAAAAAAGAACTAGACATTTTCCCCTCACTAATCAATGTATTTGAGGTGTGAAAACAAAGACAGAGTCTCCCCTGGAATCTGCCTACCATTCAATGTTTCATCAACGCAAAGCACATTATTAGCTGATAACTGTTAATCAGTGTTTTCTGAAGTTACTCACTCATTTATTTATCCTTAGGATTGCACTTCTCATTAAGGTATATTATACACCTGAAAGGTGTGCTTTAGTTCATCACAAGGCAATCAATTACAATATAGAAAGGAACGTGGGATGGCGGCCAGATGCAAATAGACACAAGGAGATGGGGACAAGTTCCTGTTTTCAAGGAAAGGTAATCGGATCGAGTTGAAAGCCCTGAGCACTCGTTGTAGTTCAAAGTGCAGTTCTACATAGGCAATGTACAGAGGTATGAATGAAAGCAGTTGCTCGCAAGATATGCGTTCAGAGAATTGAGCTTAGCAGAGGATGTTACTTAGCAGAAAATGCATCACTGGAGCTAAAGCTGGACCAGTTAAGGGTTCTTTGGAAAGCAAAGGTGGTACAGAGACTCCAAGCCACACAGAGAATGTGCAGTGGCCTCATTGGGGTAAGCTGAAGTTAGTCACGAGTCTAGGCATGAGGGACATGGTAGACATAAGGGAAAAGGAAGCAGGCAAGCTGCCTGGGATGTGCAAAACAACTTCAAGGCCTTTTGGCCTTTATCATCAAATGTTTCCTTTGTGAGCTACCAAAGATTTTCAAGTGGTGGGCTGCCATACTCTTACCTGCATATTTGGAGATTCGATGGCAGCCCTTTAATCACCATATAGATGACATTTTCCTGTTGGTGTCCGGGCATAAGGAAGTCCAAGGGTAATACTTTTGTTTATTTCCCTGTGCCTTCCCATCTCCCTGGGAAGTTCATCTCCCCTGTTCACAAATTCATTTTCTTTGCTCTTGTCCTCGAAACAGCTTTCTCCAGCCTTCCACCCCGGGTCCTCCAGCCTCCAGAAGGCCTGCATGGACCCTGCAGCTACCCGAGTCTCAAGCTCTCCGGTGGGAGACAGACATTGTTGTATTAACCAGACTGTATTGTGTGGCCATCTAATAAATCCTCTCTTAACATATATTCATCTCATCAGTTGTTCCTCTAGAGAACCCTGAATAATATAGATAGATCTGGTTAGACTTACATATCTTTTAGTGGAGTGGTTTGTTGTCAAAGATTGGTACATGACTAATGTAGGGCAAGAAAGGCGTGGGGAAGATATGTACTACCTGAACAACACATCACCCTAGAAGTGGTTGTCAACAAGGCCAGCCTGGTGTTTCTGGCCTTGATAAATGAGAGCAGGATGACCTACAAAGGCAACCCAATTTTTCTTCTGTTGTACCTTTGCTTGAAATGTTATTCACCCTTTGGTGTACTAAGATCTCCCAGGGATTCCGAGTGTCTCCCTTAATATATTGTCTGTCACCCTGGCATTTGTCCATTGACAGACCCTAATGGGATTTTTACACTAATAGTTATTGTTCATTCATTCACTCATGTCCTAAATGAATATTTTCTGTGTACCTCATTCATGTGAGTCCTGAAGAAGATACACAAGGTGAAGACAGTTGCAAGGAAAATGTTTTCAGTATTCATGGAAAGCCACGTCCATAAGGGAGATCAGGCAAGCACTGTAGAGGTACTGGTATATTTGGATGGGAAGAATGTGTGGATGCTTTGGGTTGAATGAAAAGGCAAGAAGATAGGTTGGTCAAGTGTGACTGAGAAAAAAAAAAGTCTATGTGCTTCCAAACAGGATGGTACATCAAGGGACATTGTAAAAGCAGGCACAGGATGGGTTTCCAAGAATGGTCAATATATACCTTAATTTTGAGGTGTCGACCATGAGTTTGACATGCTTAAAACATCACCTACAAATAACACTGTCATCAAATGTTTTTACACATTTTAGAAGGTTTGTCTTTTTAGTGTGTGTTTTGAAGCTAATATAAAATAAAAGAAATTTTCTCTCTAAGTTGAATAACTAATGAGCTTACGGGGTTGATGTGTTTAGAGTGCCACCAATCCCATCTCTACCACAGACGCAACATCAGGCTATCATGGATAGAAGGCAAATGAGAATATGACACCAAGAAATTAAAGTCTGTATTGCACTCATGAAGTGGCCACATTTTTATTTCACAAAGAAAACTTCCCCAGTTCTCACTATTAATTTGTTTCCAATCATCCAGAACACATAAAGTCTCTCTTTTAATTTAAAGAGAGTGAATTAAACAAAAATATTTGGTTTGGGAGCCAAGCCCTAGAAAATCATAAATGATCCTATCTGAAATTTGCTATGGCTAAACAGTAAATCCCGGGGAAAATGATGCTTAAATTCGTAATAGAAATGTCAGCAAAGCCTTAAATACAGCAGCTCAAACTGCTCCCATTACCACACAGGCAAGTCACATTTATAATTGATCTTTTCCCCCTGCCCTTCCTACTGTGTGTGCTGAGTTCAGTACCTTGTGATAGTAGTTCTTACATTTTAAAGCCGTTTGAGTCAGTAATCTTCATTACCATCACTTGTATTTTTTTTCACATGACTATAATTCCCTTCGGAGAATAGATGGGTATGTCTTAGATTATTGTGTTAGTAAATAGTGGATTTCAACAGTGTTGAGAATAGGTCTTGGATCCTTTACTTCAATGATGAAAGATTACGAAATTTGTCTTTTTCCTTAGTTAGACAGGATCGGGTTTCTGATTAGAGGACAGCAGCGGGCTTCTCATGGTGGCTAAGGAAGCTTGTGTCAACATTAGTGATGGGACAGTAAACTCGGGCTCTGTTATACTATAGGAAAGACAGAGAGAATAAGCAAGACAATACACACTTAATGACTTTACCATCCAGCATTCCCAATCCAGTTCCCTGTGTCCTGTCAGAGACTTGTGGAAAGAACTTGTCTCTGCATTCAGCAAAGATAACTGGATACAATGGATGGAGCCAAAGTTTCAAACTCTACTTTCCAGTGACTTTTAGAGGCTTTATTAATGGGAGTACAACACAGGTATATTTAACCCTTGAGCTGGCAGCCTGTGTCAGGAACACTGCCAGCTATAAAAAATAATAATCAGAGGCCCAGGAACCCCTCTCTTTAAATGGTTACATTCAAACCCAGACACCTGTAGTTTTACTAGTTGTTAAAATGGCTTGTAATCACACATGCATGAGACAGATGTTAACCAGAGCTGCAGACACTGGCTTCCATTATACAAACACAGGTGAATGGTGGGCAGAAGAAGGGATGGAGAACTGAGATCTGCATGCATTAAAATCCATCGTTGGAGATGTACATCAAGGCTGGGAAGCATTTCCATTAAATATATATTAGCCTGCCTCTCCGCTGTTTTTAAACGGTGGATATTTACATCTCCCATCCTGGTGTGCTTACATTTGGACAAGATATTAGTGACTAATTCCACTCCTAAGACGTGTATTCTTCAAAATATTGGTGTTCCTGAAATGAATATCAGAGCTTTATAGAGAGCTTTGAAGAGACTTAAACATATAAGGACTGTGGTAGAATTGCTAATTGGTTTTTGTTCTTGTTTGTTTTGTATTGTATGGTTTTGTTTTTAAATAAAATAACAAAGTTTAAGGGTCTAATAAAAAAAAGTCAACATTCAAGTATGTTTCCAGAACTTCAGCCTCTCAGCAAAACTGGAGCCTCCTTTCTAGCATCCTGCAGTTGGGTTGTTATAAAATTACAGTACAGTGTGTCATTTCACCAGGGACGGAGCCACACAGCTCAGGATGCACTTCATTGAGGAAGTCACACCAGCTATTCCACAAGTACATTTTTTCCCGTGAATGTTTGGTTTGCTCAGCTGAACTTCAGGGGATTCAAATGTTCCAAAATTCTGGTTTACAACATCTGGTATGTGGAGAGTCAATCGCTCATTCTGGAATTCCTTAAACAGGGGTGAAAAATGAGATGCAGACTATTCTCACAGACAACAAGAGCTGTCTTTCCAGAGACCCACATCACACCTGGGATGGGGACCTCCGAGCCAGCATTCCCTTTCAGAGGCTTTAGCAAAGGGAGTGCAAACAGAATGAGCGAACTGGCGTAAACAGGCGTCTATGTGAAAATCTCTCTGAATTGAAAAGGGAAACAGGATATGTTTCCATGCTCCCATAACTCATCAGGAAAACCATTCCAAGTCATTCCCAGCGATGAACTACACCCCCAGAGGACCTTATCATTCCACATTTTTCTTTTCCATTCTGAAAACAGACTTTAAAAAAAAATCTAAAGTTGTTCTTGGAATGAACTGCAGCCTTGCACAGATTGTGAATGAAAGATGTCGCAAGCTGAAGGTTCGCAGAGTGTTTTTTAAAGGGCCACTGTTCACTCTGTAGCCCCAACCATTCTCAGGATTCCAGTGAGGCCTCGGGGACAGAATGACCATTGATGAGGAGGAAGGTGTAGTACCAACAGCACCTGCCAAATCCACAAACCAATGACGAGAAAACAGCAAATGGAACCAGCGGGGCAAAGCTGTTTAGACATATTGCAAAGTCATTTTGGATATTCCCACAATATCTGTTAAATATTCGTGTATATTCTGACAACTATGCCCTTGCTCCAAAGCTTGAAATTATTGGGTCTTTAAGTTATTCTCAGAGTATAAACCGAGCGCTCCTAGAAGCATATTAATTCTTTCCAACTAATGGCATAACGTTGACTTCACGGGTGTTCCAAGCTTTATGGGGAACCAGCAGCACTGAACTCAGACTGCATGTATCTTAAAGGCTGTGTGTGTGTGTGTGTGTGTGTGTGTGTGTGTGTGTGTGTGTGTGTGTGTGTGTGTGTCTGGTCCATGAGACAATGCCGGGTGGCAGTTGTGAGTCTGGGTTACACTGGAATGCCTGATGGGGCTTTATTACAAGACACATGTCCAAGTGCTGCTCCTAGATTTTCATCCAGTTGATCCGAGAACCCTAGATTGACATATTTTCTAAAAACACAAATCCACAAATTTTTAATGTGTTGTCAAGATTAAAACTGAGGACAATACGAAGACGTGTTCAACGGAAAACCTCCTCGTGCCATGAACTCTTGCTGTGTTAGACTTAGATACTCAGGAAAAATATAGGATGGTTAGTCATACCGTAGCTGAGTAGTTCTGGGTGTTACAGATGTTGGGGGGAGAGCGGGGACAGGTCATGTAGAGATGGCTTCTAAGATTCATCTGTACTGAACAGTTCTCTTCCTATAAGAAAGGTAAGACTATTGTGCATCAGCAGTTATCACGGCTGTGACAGTGAACCAAGATCAGGCATGTTCCTGGGAAGGTCTCCCTGTTGTGTTGTGGATCTCAGTCTCAGTGTTCTTTCAATGACTGGCAGATGCCCCTGAACAAAGTCACAGAATAAGGACACCTGCAGAATTGACAGAACTATGGCCCAGCTATGACCCAAGCTGGCTTCATCTCTCCAATTATAAAACCAAGGTCATCCAAATTAAAGAAACAAACAAACAACCCAGCAGCTTATATTGATTTCAAGTCCATGTCAAGACTCAAAAGAGACCTCTAAGTACCTATCTTACTTCTTGAGTAAAGGTTTAATATATCCTCTTAATTCATCTCTTACATGAGAGACGGGCCCTGATACGCTGCTGGACAAGCTGGTCATTTGCGACAGGAGACTGTCATCAAGGCTCACTCTCCAGAGCTTCTCATTTGAGATCTATATCCCACGTTTTAAGTGAGTTTATGATGTTGTTCTAGGCACCGTTCCTAGCCATTCCAAGCCACATCCTTCCTCGGACCACAGTCACACAAGTTCACAAGTTAGCGCTTGGCTCATGGGGAAATGTGTCTTCAATCGATACCATTAGAAACAAGAAATCAGGATGCATGTGTCTTGTATGCTAAACTTTTGAGGAGGAGACCCTTTCCAGCTCCCTAGCATCAAAAAGAAAGAAATTAAAAAAAAAAATCCAGTGAAGATCGACAGCAGGAAGCACAGATTTAACATAACTAAGAAAGCCTTCAGTCAACCACACAAGGTCTGAAGAGATAAATACCTTCCTCACTTTCTGACAGGTTTTGTATCTTTTGCTCATAAAACATTCTGGAAATTATTTAAAAAAAAAAAAAACAGGGGCAAGGGAGAGGCACTTTTCTAACCTGCGTGAAATGACTTAGCTATGATTTGTTCATATATATATATATATATATATATATATATATATATATACACACATATGTATGTATATATATTCTTATGTATATGAATAAATAAATATATGTAACCAATATACTAATATATTATTTTTTGAAGATACAATAGAAAATGTGTGCTTTTGATTTGTACCTCAAATTTTATTAATAAAAGTTGTTACATCCAAGTTAGATTATCTTGCAAGTCTTCTGCTTGCATAACGAGAAGACTTCAACAAGTACAGTATACCAGTATTGAGCTGTTGTTGAACTAAAGGTGAGATCTGCACCTGCGCCCTTCTGTCCAGCTCTCCATAGAAGTGCACCCGTTTCTCATATCGATAGCTTCTCATTCCTGGGGGATGGGGGGGGGGCGGAGGCACGGACTTGTTAAAGACCCTGTCTTTGTTCAGGAGTTATGCTGAGGTTTCTCTTCTGTCAACCCTATAAACATAAGGAAGAAAAAAGGAAAGAAAAATGCTCTCTTACTGATCATGACTTTGCCACAGAGACATGTCTGGCCAAATCTTTTTGTTGTTGTTGTTCTCACCCTGAACTCATTTTTAAATACCAGTTTCCATACTAATTTAGGGCTATTAGGACTTCCTCTATTTTTTTATCATCATTATTAATGAAGTGTGTAGCACAGACAAGGCCACCAGGGCTAGCAGTCCTTCCTTATGTAACCAGTGCAGGTCCTCCAGCCCCAGCCAGCCTCCATCTCTTGCACCGCTTCAGGAGACTCATCCCCTGGCCGACATACATCCCCAAATAATGCTGACACTTGAGACAGTTTCCTAAGATACACCCCACCGGAAGAGAAGTCATTCCTCACTATTCCCCAGACAGGCAGCTTGGCCTTCATTCCACACTTCCGTTTACTGAATCGTGCATGGCTTAACCATGATGCTATTATTTAGTTTATAACCGCTATTCCTCCCAATGATTTGAAATAACTGCTCTACAAATATTTATCTTTCCTCCAGATTTGTGGAGAGAAAAAAAAATTAAGGTTTTAAATGAAAAAAAAATATGAGTAACAGACAAAAGGAGAAAACAGTTGGAGTTCTAGTATTCACCTTATACACCATTCTGTAAGGAAAAAAAAAAGGAAAGGCTTTGTGGAAAAGGCCAGAGCCTCAGGTTTCCCAAATCCAGCGTAGCTCCAGTCCTCCCATAGCTCAAGGAAGTTAACAGCTTTAAAGTTCATAACCACTTCTGTGGTTTTCAGTTCTCCCTGGAGATGCCCAGGCAAGAAGGTTTAATTACTTTAAAAACAACGATGAGAGGACTATTCTTCCCTTTTGAATACAGAAACAAACAAACAAGCGAACAAACCCCAGAAACTTCTTTGACTAAATAAAGTTTTTAAATAGGTCAGTTTTGAAATATCGTCTTCTTTTCTTTAGGAAACTTTATTAACCTTCCAGTGATTTGAACATCCACAAACACATCGACATTTTTGGGTGTTTTGTTTGTTTGTTTTTGTTATTTTTGTTTTTGTTTTTTCCATCTGAGGGTTGATCCTTGACTTTGCTACGTGATTCAGTTGAATAGATGAACGTGTTCGCTTTAGATTTATCTTTTGGGAAGTGTTTTCTTTTCAACGAGCGGGAAGTCCGCATATTCCACAGTGAATTCTGCAGCAGAATATATTAAAGAATTTTAGGCTCTGAAACAAGGATGTTCTTGGAATTATCTTTTCCGGTGAAAGCCCGTCCAAGAATTGTGTCATGTTTTAATCAAAAAGCGTTTAGATAAACGACATAAGGTAAGCGTCTCGGTAGCAGCCAAAACATTATCTTAGTTCTTGATTTACGAAATATTAATGTCATTTTTGTGGCAGGAAACTCTTTCCCCACCCCCAACCCCTTTAAGCATCTCTTTAGAGAAAGAATGTCAGAAAACAGAAAACGTTAACCAGGCTGTAAGTGAGTTTTTTTTAAAGGAGACTATCAACCACTTTCTGGGATTTCTGATTCTTCAATAGGTGAGACTGCAGCCTGGCTTCATGACTCACACATCCAATCCTAATACTTAGGAGGCTGAGGCAGGGGCATTGCTAGGAGGTCAATGGCTGCCGTGGCTTTACACAGTTTCAGACCAGCCTGGGCTATACAGTAAGGCCCTGTCTACAATAGTGATAATTTAAAATGAAAACTAAGTCTGACCAAGATGATTAGGGGGATTGTTAAGGCTTGGGCATCTGTGCAGCGGGCTACCACCCTTCGCCACCGTTCTTCTCTCTGTGATGTTCACTCTAGGTGCATCATTTTTTAATGTGGCTGTTTCAACTCGAGGCAGAGGCCACGTGTAACCACCAGAGAAGGGTCAGGTGGCAATGACTTACTGGGTTTCTGGTGTCATCTGACCTTCCTCTCTCTCCTGGGATGTGAAGATAGGAAATGGGTGGATAACTTAGAAACACTTTTTTTTTTTTACCAAGAATAACTTCCAATGGGTTGCTAATATTATTATTTTTCAATAGAACTGATTTTATTTTTTATTTTATCTTATTAGATGTTTTCTTTATTTACATTTCAAATGCTCTCCTGAAAGTTCCCTATACCCTCCCCCAGCCCTGCTCCCCTACCCACTCACTCCCACTCCTTGGCCCTGGCATTCCCCTGTACTGGGGCATATAAAGTTTGCAAGACCTAGGGACCTCTCTTCCCAGTGATGGCCGACTAGGCCATCTTCTGATATATACGCAGGGTTGCTAATACTATTATACCAGAGAGTGAAATTGTTTTAAATCCATTTTCTAGGAGACAAATTAAGGCGCAAATGACATTTCCCAAGTACTTTCAAATTTCTTTACAAGAAATTGCTTGCCACCCTCCCACACAAACCCCTCCATTTCACTTTGGCTCAGAGGAGAAATAACCAGACACAGTGTCCCCGTACCAGTTATAAATGCACTCAGAAGGGACAACCACCTTTTACAGGTAAACTGAAAGGTGGCTCACAAGATTTCCCATGACTTAGCAGTATTAAGTATATGGCAGATGATACCAAGAACTTGGGACTGAATTATCAAGATTACAATTTTATTTTTATATTCCCTCACCCTGACTTCCATTCCTGATGGCAGCTCACTGGAACTCAGTAATAGTTGATGAGTATTAAACACACACACACATGCATGCACAAAAACATACACATTCAAACACACACAAACATGCACACATGCATGTGTGCACACACACACAAACACATGCACAAAAAAAAGTGTGTATGTGTGGTGCTATTTAGATCCTGTGCATAAGTAGGTATGTGTCTCTTTCCACACAGCATATGTATATGAAAGTGCTTGTATGTGGAACACATTTCATTGAAAACAATAACACCCGTGGCACAGGACATATCCTAGGGCTTGCAAACTGCCTCATAGCGAATGATGGGCATTGCATCATTAATTCTGGATATTGTTTTTCTCTACAGCATTCCCCGTTCCTGAGAGCTTCACAACCATGATAAACCAAGATGTAAAAACACAAGCTTCAAGTCCAGTGGGCATGGATTCATTTGTGGATGTTATGGTTTTTAATTGTGGTCTGTCTACCCTCCGAATGGCTTTCCCCCAAAAAACAACCTGAATTCCCTCTCTGGAGATAAATCAGTTTGTACTTATTCATGCTACATATTTTTGTTTAAATGTATATGAATCATCCGACTCTACAAGGTCTTTACATGCAAAAACAAAACAACAACAACAAAAAAAAATCCTCTTCATTTTCTTCCTCAATTTCCCAAAGCAAAGAAGTGTCTCATGCATGGAGAAATGGATATCACATGCTGTGGGTTTTCTTTCCCCCTTTTGGCTGTATAGTCAGAACAGGTGCTGAAATGTGAAACCCTTTGGAGGAATGTTCTAGGGTCGAACAAACGGGTGCTGACATTACCCTCAAGTGAAGCCGGCTTTATGCCGATCCTCTGCAAAGCACTGGCTGTAGACAGATGATTCATAGATAATGATTTAAAAAAAGACAAAAAAAAAAAAAAGAAAATAAGAATACTGTCACTTTAAGAAAAAATAAACTAAAATATGAACTACAAAAAAACCCTGCCATTTCCAGCCTGGGCTTGATTAATGATTTTTCTATCTAATAAAAGGTTCACAAACCATCTGTTTTTCTCCCTAATGCCTTGCCCAAAGGTTTTTCGTTCCTATTTCAGGCTCGGGGCCAACTGACATTCCACTCTTTTTTTTTCCCCAGCCTTGTAAACAAACCCTTCTCTCTTTTTAATCTTCCAGCGCTGTTTCCTACCCATCGTTATGCATATTCATTGCGAGTAAACATTTTTAGTGTCTACACTTAATCTCTTCCAGTGGCAATTACTGTTCTATGCTGTTTTGTAATGCAGGAGGGCCAGCGCTTTCCGTTCTAATAACAGCTGGGCCGCAGATGGAGCCTGCAGTCATTGTAGAAAATAAAAATTTACAAGATGCCAGTGGAATTTATTTCAGTTTTATAGAGTCACAGGAGGGACCTTTCTGTATCCGCCTTCAGTGAAATCTGCAGGCACAAGGCAAGCTTTTGACATTTAATCAAAGGGGGGTTCAGGTAGGGTCTGGAGCAACACGGGGAAGAAAGCAGGTGGGTCATATTAGGCAGTGCCATGGTTAATTTATTTAGAAGTGATTGGCTTAGATGTACAGAGCCAATATTTGACATCGTGTATATATCTTGTTTAGCACCCTGCCTCTAAATTGTTACCACTGGAGAGACAGTGAGCTGTCACTGCGGACCCAACCAGGTGTTTGGTAGGGCTGTGACTTGGAGGTGCTGGTGGCGATGGCTCTGTACTCACCAAAGACAAGGGTTTTGTGCTGTTTCTAGAACTTGCTTCCTTTTTTCCGCGTTGCTACCTAACAACAGGCTTGCTCTGTATCACTTTGCACTGCTCCGCCAGGCCCCCGGACTGTGTGAATGAGCTTTTGAGTACCGGGCGCCAGCCTTTCCTTTAACAATGCGGTTTAGCTGGAATTTGTTCTGTTATATGACTCGAGTACGTGAAAATGGATTCATTTGAAAAGCTTAAGTTCCCGATGTGCTCTGTAACACTGATCCAGGGTAGAATTAGAATGGTGCCATGACATATTGAGCAACCCACGTGCGATGGTTAAGACCTAACTACCACCACCAAAATGAAAAATAAATTGCCGCACGCACCCACTGTAAAACTGCAACTCAATTCGAACGCAGGGCTGTTGCTGGAAGCTTGCCCAGTGGCTCTTAGACCTGAGACACTTAGACCCTACCTTCCAGCCCCCCATCCCTTCCCTACCACCTCTCCCCCAAAGGCAAGAAAGGAACCCATGAAACCCACTAAAGGATATCCCACATTTAATTCGATAAATGAGCATGGGTTTCTGGATCAGGTGAGATCCATGTCAAAGGTACTTGTAGTTTTTCATTGGGCCCTTCTATGCCACACACCTTCAGCTCGTTGCCTAGCAACCAGGAGAGACCCACTGAGCATGCTCACTGAGAAGCCTAATTGCTATCACATTTTACTTTTTTTTTTTTTTTTTTTTTTGGTTTTTGTTGTTGTTTTGTTTGCTTTGCTTTCTTTTTTTTTAGCACTATTAGCCAAAACAGGATATCTGTTGTTGTTGTTGTTGTTTCTGAAGGCACGGCTAAGGAATACAGAATTGAAAAGGCAAAGAGAATATATTTTGATACCAAAAGAAGTCATTAAATACCAATGTCAGGCATCTATGGCGGGCACAAAAAACATCAAAATTGAGTAGACTGCCATTAAATAAAGTTTAAGTTCCCATTTATTGAGATTTTTATAGACTCGTTTAATTTAATTCCCTTATCTTTTCTGATTGTGGCCTGATTGTTCTGAGTCACAGAGGAGGAAACTCGAGTTTGAGGCCACATGATTAAGAATATTAGTAAGCTTTGTTACAGGACTTAAACTGTTTGTACTGAAGGGACACCCACCTTCCCCGCCTGTGCTTTCTCTTCTCCTTTCTCCCTTTATTTCCTTTATGACTCCAAATTACAAGCTAAGAGCTAGCTCCATTCATCTTTCCACAAACAGCAAGAAATAATTTTGGACATCTCAGAGAAAAAAAAAAAAAAACAGGTTTTTTTTGTTGTTGTTGGTTTTGTTTTTTATTTTCTTTTTTCCAAACTTAAAGACACCCGACACGTTTTAGGTCAGTTAACTAATCAATTCATTTGCTCAACTACCATAATCGTGTGCTTTCTCCCAGCATCTGTTTGTGTAGATAATAAAATATTCGTATTCACCCAGTATATAATAAAATATTCGTAGGACACTATCTATGGAACTAGTTTTGTGACTAAACTGAATGTCATTTAGATTCAGTTTCACGTAGAATTTCCAACTACATTTCCAGAACTTCTCTTTTATTTTCCCCCCAAATTTCTTCATTTGAAAAATTAACTTTTCTTCTTAACTGTATGTATTTCATTCTTGTCTTTACGTGAATATTCTGATTTTTTTTTGTGTGTCTACTTCCGTGAACTCACTGCATGCCTATCAAGTCTGTGGAACCAAATGTGATACCGTGGTTTATAATGAATTGCTTTGTTAAAAAAAAAAATACTCGTAGCCTAAAGCTGACCTTTTCACCTTCAGGAGCACAGCTGATATCAGCATCGAGTGGAAATAGGCTCGTGAGGTGAGCACGATGTGTCTAAACCTTAGCTGTACCGCTTGCACTGCACCCTTCCAACCATAACTTCCTTCCTTCTCCAGTAGCCAAGGCTTCCTGGATAGGAAGCATCCTGGCATCGGGCTACCCTTAGCGATGGCAGAGGGGCTCTGGAGAGAAATGCACTGGCAGCACTTGCCTATGTATATGTGTGTGTGTGTGTGTGTGTGTGTGTGTGTGTGTGTGCTCGCACGCGCACTTCTGTCTTACCGAGGTACAATACTAACAGTTCTTCTTTATGCATGAGCCAGTAATTTTTGCCATTCCCACAGAGACCAGAGCAGAGGGAGCAAACTTTAGCAGATGAGCCATATTACCTGATATCCTAGGGTTGGTAAGAATTCTAGAGCCATACTGTATAAGAAATTAATAACATCAAACATTTCATTTCATTACCATTAACCTTATTACGCACAGAAGCAGGTCAACCAGCATGGGTAATGAAGAACTAAACAAGGGTAATTGGCATAGTCGGGATTGCTGGGAAGGCTTGCGAATCCCACAGAATAGCTGGTAAAATGGCACTTGATTCCTGTCTCCTTCCCCTCCAAAAAAACTACTAACAAAAAGAAAATCTAAGTACATACACATATATACACAATATGTGTGTGTTTTTAGTTCCATGGCTGGCACGACTCAACTTCCATTTATATAGCTTCACATATGCTCTTTAATATGTGAAATATACGCTCCGTAGAGAAATCTTCCTTCAGCTTCATTCATGCCGGCAACCCTCTTCTCCCCACTCTTCTCTCTTCCTGTCTTCTGTCTCATTAATCCCTCTTGCGCGCGCGCGCACACACACACACACACACACACATATTCACACAAGCAGGCACGTGGACTCGGCACTAACATTAGTCCTTGTTGCCATAACCTACAGTGTGTTAAAAGGAAAGTGCCTTTTAATTTCTGTTTTCTCCTAAGCCTAACAGACTACTGGCCTAAAGGGCCTCTATTCTGCAAGCCTCTGCTTATTGTAGCAGGCTCACCCAGAGGTCTCCCAACACTCAGCGTCGACCCAATAGGAACATTTGGTAGTAGAAAGTCACGAGGGCTTTTATGAACAGAAAGAAATGAGGCAGTTGTGTGGCAGTTTGCTCTCTCCCATCAAAGTAAGACCAGAATTCAATATCTCTCGTATGGTTATTTTGTTACATTGGTATATCAGTGGTATCTGGGCCCATGCTGTTTTCAAGTTTTCTCAACCTTAATCTCTAGACATCCTGTAGAGGGTGGCAAGTTAGAACTCTATTCCAACAAACACATCTTTACATTTCCAGGAAGTTAATTCAATTCATTCATTTGAATGCAAGGCCCTTAAGCATCTTCACTTAAAGGTATAGATGTTTTTATTCCCTGTTTCCTTCTTTCCTCTCTTGCGTTTTTCTCTTCTGCTGTATTTAAAGCACTTAGTTAGGCTCTGGGCTCCCTAAGGAAAATCTGTTGATTCCATTTTTGTTTTGTTTTTTGTTTTTTGTTTTTGTTTTTGTTTTTTGTTTTTTTTACTTTCTATAATGCACCCATGCTCTCTTTTATAGAAACCTTCTATTTGAAATTTTGAAGCATCAAAAATAGTAAGTTAAATTGATATTTAGAAACCGAAAACCTAAGGAAAAGTTATTATACTGTAAAGTTTAATATGGCCGGCCATCTTTTAATTACAAATGAGACCCATTTTCTTTTCCAGTGCTACACAAAATGACAGAAACTTGAAAAAGGTGTTAAGTAATCAAAGGCATTATGTAATCAAGTTTTTAAGGATATTTTTCCGATTCTGTGAAAGCAAATTAAAAATTAAATGTCTTTAACAACCTCACACAGAATTCCTCAGCAAAGGGCATGTGAGCCTTTCCTGAGGCTGAAGAACCCTACACACACATCACATACACACACACACACACACACACACACACACACACACACACAAAACAAAAAAATAACTCCAAAATTTGGCAAATGTTCCTTTTATTACAAAAGAGGAGCTCGTATGTATGCCTAGCCATTTATTACAGTTGAAATTCCTTGGGGATATGGCATGTATGTAATAAATGTGGTCCTACATTTATCAGATGCAAAGAGAGAAGAATCTTCTACTAGCTTGATTGATAGCACAGATTTTTCAACGATTTGGGAGAGAATTGTGTATATTTTTCTCCTATAAAACAAGTATACATATGCAAATTTCATTACACCAGACAAAGGAATGTCAAAATTGGGAAAGATGAAGTCGGTTTGTTTTTTTTTAATTATTATCGTTTGAATGCAGTGGAAATGGTTACTAGCTGGGGTTGTGGTTGTTTTCGTAGAAAAATTACATAAAACACTTTAATAATGCATACCTAACGTTTATTTCCTTATTAGTGATTGTGGGGAAACGGCGCTCTTTGCCAGCCTATCTGGCTGCACCTGTTGTTACATATTTCCAGGAGACTCACACACCAATTTTGCCTGAGTGCAGTGGGTGTATTTTCCATTGTTTCGATTGTACAGTGAGGGCACAGGCCGTCTGCATTCAAATAAGAAGGCACATTTTATTCAAAGAGGGAAGTCATGTCCTTGGAACTTCAGCCTTAATGAAACACTTGTAAAAGGACACACTGATTGGAACGGGAAGAGATCCAAAGGGGAGCTTCCAAAGACAGGCGGGTGGCTGTGTAGTCAAGAAGAAAGGAAAATTGATTTGATCCGTGAACTAGAACTCTAGTGCCACAAACAACTTTTGAAAAATCTCTATGAAGTCATCAGAGATGCACAGAGCGATTGTACGTGATAGCAACAGACTGCAAGGAAACAGGCCTTCGGAAAGCTGAGTTAGGATGAATTCTAACTATTTTGTTTAGTTTTAGGATTTTTTTTTCACTCTCAATTTGCTTAAATGAGTCATTGAAGTTCCCTTGACTAATTTTGGCAGAATTAACATTTCTAGCTGGTTGATTTGGGCATCCAGTGTCTTCGGACATCTGTACTATAGAGACACCCGTATGCTGAAGCCCCGCTCCAGCGCTACCCTTACTGAAATAGCACATTTCCGCTTATGTAGAACAGAGATTAGACTTTCCCAACACAATTCATACTTTTTAAAAGGCGCGTCAGAATTTTAAAGTGCATTAAATAAAGGGCATTGGCACATTAATACAGCTCTCTTTGAAGAAAGATGTCGCATAATTTCCGCTGAACCGTTGCACAGACCTTCAATAAAGAAAGTGCTCAAGGGAGGAAAAAAACAAAAACAAAAACAAAACAAAAAACAAAAAAGAAAACCAGACCTGGTGTCCTTGGGAGCTAAGTAACTTTGTGTTATGGAAAACTGAGCCTAGGAGATATATTGTTGCACAGACTTAAAGAGGAGTGAAAGACCCCAAGGGAGCGTTGTTTTGTTAACTTATTTTAAATATTGTGTTTTTCTGCAGCTGTCTACTGTGTGGCTGGGACTACACAGGATATTCTAATGTGTGGTAATTTATTTTTCTTTTTAGATAGTTTTTCCTCTCTATCAAAACAGGATGTACAAGAAACTAATGGCTTTCTGTTTTCATAGAATGGTGGTGTTAGCAACAAACTGGAAGAATTACAGAAGGCCTGTAATAGGTGGATGAGCTTGCTCTTAGCTTGGCTCGGGCCTGCTCCTCTCTAGAAGCAGTGCCTGCGTAGTTTATGCCACCTAAGATAAGGGCTACCGGCAGATGGTATGGGCGTCTCACTAAGCAACCTACTTGCAGATGGACATCAGGATCATCATGCCGGTTAAAAGTGCAAAATGTACAAAGTAGAAAGTTACACATGTCCATTTTGTGTACAAGATGGGATGGCATACAAAACCCAGACCCAAACAAGAACAGTTTGGGACTGGCAAAGACTGAACTGAAAGAGTGTAAAATCATGAACGGAAGATGGAAGAGCCCGGAAGGAGGATTCTCTCCAAGGCCAAGCATTTACCTTCTTTTCAAGACAATGGAGAAAACAGGAAAAAAATGTTCATTCAGAGGAAGAATCATCATAGATAAATACCCTGTTTAAATTAGAAATGCCTGCTTTTGTCTGACTTCTTCTGTCTATTTACTAAGCCTACGACTGTCCTAGTAACTGTCAGATTGGAGCAAGTTGAAAACAAAGCAAAACAAAATGAAGGAATCTCCCCACAGGCAACAGTGATAACAGTATGGCCCTTCTGGGCAGGAACTGCTTCAAGTGCAAAGATCTGGCAGCTAAACCTCCAGGATGCTGAGGCTGGGAGTGTTCCTGAAGTTCATAGCTGAAGTAATAGCTTTCACCTGTAGGCTTCCAGCCACAACCAGTTCACAAAGAAAATCGTGCAGAAGTGCCCAACGGGATGTAAGCAAGCCCCCCTTTAAAATGCAGGAGGGAACTTCATGCCTGGCCACTGATGCTATCATTAATATTATTATTTTTTAATGTGCCAGATACTTTCATTGGCTTCTTGCTCTTAGCGCCTTTAAAGAGTACAACTCCTTGAGTTTCTTCCTCTCTCTTTCTCTCTCTCTCTCTCTCTCTCTCTCTCTCTCTCTCTCTTTCTTTTTAATTCATTGTCTTTTGTCCACCATAACTGATCCAGATCTCCCCTATTTAAATCATCAACTGTCCAGAACTGGACCAACTGGGATAGTGTGAGAAGAGACACGGTCACTGTAAATATTTCCCTGGCACTAATAGTTTCCAGTCCCAGATGAAAGAGGTGGAAAGTAAAAAAGAAAAATAAGAATTCTGAGCAAACTCCAGGCATCAAAGATGCAAACTGTTATATACTAGGAGTGGTGGTGTCACCTCCATTCCTGAGGCGCGGAGCTAAAGCAACATGGGAAAGCTTTTCTTGTCAGGAAAAGACGGCGATTTATAAATAGACAGACGGTATTAATTCCTCATGTGTTGAGGTGACGTGCGGAATTTGGTCAACAAAATTACAGAGAGAGTGCTGTGGGCATTTCTAGCATGTTCTGATGTCATGGGCATGTTTTGAGAAATAAAACCTAAGTCTCAAACAGTCAGCACCAGCACAAGGTTCTCCTGAGCCCCGGGAGATGTCAAGGATGAAGGCTCCGTTTTCCTTCCTTGAGAAAATGAATTATGCGTTTATCTCAAGGGACAGATTACAGATTTTATAATTTGAGTAGAACAAGCTAGCATGGCTCTAGACTCCCCACATGGGTGTGTGTTACTGCAGAGGGGGGCGAGATGCAGGCCCCATTAATAATAGCAGTTGCATGCTTAATTTCATGTGCACTGCACTGAAAAATTACTTCTTACTATCTGACTAAAATAAGATTCAGAAAGAACTTGGGGAGTCAGGAGCACTTCCAACTTACCTTCTTTCTCGGTGAGAAGTTTCTTGGGATTTGCATCATTTAACAGACAAAATAAAAGACAGGGAGAAAGGCCTCCCCTCCGGGCACATTTGATGTGCACCACCCTGAAATCCATATACTACTCCCCACAATGAAGTGTTGGCAAAACACCCCTATTCTTTTTACACCCCAATAAGAAAAACCTGGTAATTTTACATAAACTTCTAATTGTAAGATATACAACGGATTAAAGGGAAGGTACAACCTGAAATGAAAGGTCAGAAGTGAAGGCTGAAAGGAGGCACTTCATTGTGGGGAGCAGTATCTTAATCTCAGGGTTGTGCACATCATATGTGCCTGGAGGGGAGACCTTTCTCCCTGCCTTTTGTAACGTCTGAGGACTGATTCTTCCCCACTGCAACGATGGTGCTCTCATCTTCAACTTTACTGTGTTCAGCACAGAGCTGAATGTCAGAGCTCGATGATGCTTCTGAGATGCTTGTCTGACCCTCAGGTTTTACAAGTGTGAATCGAATCTTAATTAGCCCCCATAAAAATGAAAGCCAAAAGCAAACAAAAACAAGCAACAACAACAACAAAAACCCCCAAACCTGATTTTTTCCCCCCTGGGGAGACAAACTCATCTCAGAATTCTGAAGACTCTTCATGACTTTAGTACTAAATGTTGTGCCTTTTAGGAAAGCCATTGGTTCCAGTATAGTGAGTATAGCTGACTGTTTCTATTGCCTGCGTTATCAGTTATTTCAGTACCCTAAATCTCAAAGCCGTGTTGGCCTCCTTATTCTCATATCCAACTCAGACTCTCCAGGGTTTTTAAATCTGTCGTCTTTTCTTTTTCTTTCTATTCCCACTCTCTTGAGCTCCGTGTTCTCTTGGAGCCCCTGGCTTCTCTCTGGCCTTCTCTCTCTCTCATTCAGTCTTCCCATAGGCATTTGGAAATGACCCTGTGAACATATTTAAACCTTGTCGTTCTGTAACTCATCCTTGTCTTAACACTTAGACTGGATTGATTTGCTCAAATCCATCCCCAGTCAACGTCCAACACACAGGAGCAGAATGAGGAAAGACGGCTTTTTTTCAGATCTACGAATTTCCCCAGACATTTCTGTTCAACTTTCTTCCTCGACTTAATTCAGCCTGGTTAGACGTTTCTCTTATTATTTATCTCATATTAAATGAATGCCTGTGTGGGATCAGGATCAGGTCCAAGGGTACCTGCTACAGCTCCTGTTGGTTAAAGGCACAATACTTCTAAGAACTTAACTTTAAAATGGGAGTCTACGTCCACAGAGTTCTATGCAAGGTTAAGTCAAAGGGCACCTCAGAAGCTTGACCTTCGTGGGGATCCGTAGCTGCAATCATGTGGGTTTTATTCATTTGAACTATTAGTAATTCTTTGAGAACTCTTACCTGTTTCCATCTTATTCACCCCCACCCACCCTCCAATTCTCCCCTAATCCACCCACCCAAGTTTGTGTTCTGTTTTATTCTGTTGTTATTGTTTGGGGTTTTTTTTATTGTTTGTTTGTTTCCATCTGGAATAATTTGTAATGTCCAAATAATCTCGGAGGTGTTCTCTTCGGCTGGAGTATGGTTGACTTACTATGGACTCTACTCTTAGAGAAAACTCTCTCTCTCTCTACTCACAACTGCCAACAGCTCCAGGCTATGCCTGAGCTTATTTGACCAACTCCCACCTCCATATTAGCTGTGGTCTGGCTTGGACTTCCACATGTCTCACGTGTGCTGTCATAACCACTATGAATTCATATGTGCGGCTACCCTGCTGTGTCCAGAAGACACCGTTTTCTCATAGTCATCCACCAGCTCTTACACTCTCTCTGCCCCCTCTTCCGTGATGGCCTGAGCCTTGGCAGGGCTCTGGTATACATGTTCCCTTTAGGGAGCCGCATTCTGCGGTTTCTTAGCCTCTGCATTGCAGGCAACTGTGAGTCTCGGTGCATTGGTCTATGGGTAGAATGGTAAGCCATTAGAAGTTGGTTTAACATCATGTCCATTTAGCAAGGTCACAGTAGAAGGTTCTCCCCTGGTGTGTTTTAATGTTGTCCTGAGTTGTAAATGAACAGTGGGTAGTTCAACACATAGAGAAGAATTTAGCTCTCCAACAGGAACTGGGTCTCAATTTCCTGATCTCTATTGGAGCCTAACCCTATCTCCACCTCAACCCAGAGTATGTTTGGCAGTTACTTGAGACATTTTTTTTCTTTTACTATAAATGACTGAGATGGAACATCCAAATGAGTAGAGGGGTGCAGGTCTTTTTTTTTTTTTAAAGAATTTAGTTATTATATGTAAGTATGCTGTAACTGTCTTCAGACACAGCAGAAGAGGGATCCCATGACAAATGGTTGTGAGCCACCATGTGGTTGCTGGGAATTGAACTCAGGACCTCTGGAAGAGCAGTCAGTGCTCTTAACCACTGAGCCATCTCTCCAGCCCCACGGTGCAGCTCTTATCTTACAATGTGTAGGGCCTTTTTCAGGAATAGAAGGGACTCACAAGAATTCCACTCCTACCACAGAGACAACAATAAACTAGGTTTCCCTGATAAGGAGGATTGACTATATAGCCATTATGGCAAGGAAGGATGGAGAACAAGGCCTCTCACCAGGAAAGACTCAGAAAGCTATTTGTCCTGTTCTATGCTAGCCACACAGTATTGCTCTCATAGTTTGTGTTAAAACATCAGAAGAGCCTAGCAGATGGTACTGTCAGTAGAGTGCTTACCGTTCAAGCCTGAGGAACTGAGTCCAGTCCCCCAAAGCCAAGAGCAGTGCTGTGTGTGCTTGTCAACCCAGCTCTGGGGATTCCAAGTATACTGACAAAGAGGGCTAGTAAGATGTCATGGCAGGTGAATGCACACACCACATAAGCCTGACCATGATGGCCCAGCAAGCAAAAGGTCACAAGTCTGATGACCACAGCTGGAAGCCGAAAACCCAAGTAAAGATGGAATCAGGTGCAGTCTGTCTTCTACACATATATCATGACATGTGCATGCCTTCACACATTACACATACATACACAGAAAGAGAGAGAGAGAGAGAGAGAGAGAGAGAGAGAGAGAGGGAGAGAGAGAGAAAGAGAAGAGGAATATGCATACAAAGGAAGCAGTGATGGACGTGTCTGTTATCTCTCTTCACTGTGATCAAATCATCCATAATAATAACTAAAAGGAGAAATCTATCTTGACTTATCGTTATGGGGAGGAAGACATGGCACAATGGCTCCTTCCTTGGTAAGAGGTGCACGAGGCTGTACTTGTTAACACAGTGGCAGACCAGAAAGCAGAAGTGCTATCTAAACCACAGCAGTAATGGGATCCACATGGACTGGGAAGTCTCGAGTTCAACTCCCACCCCTTCCCTTCCTGCCTATTTCCCCTCCCATGCATCCACACTCAGAGCTGGCATTCCCAATGTCTCCATTTCCTCTCTACTTCTTAAGCTGGAAAACTGGTCCTGGCCTCTTCTCTAAGCTGTGAGGGATAGAAGGTGACACCTCTGGTGGCCATCTTGGCTAAGATGTGGTCAAGAAGGCACATGGGACAAACCCAAGAGATGTCAAAGAAGTAAGCAGGCCTGAGCCCGAGGAAGCACCACCTGCCTCTGCACCCCAGAGCAGCTTCTCTAGAGTCTGTTCCTCCCCATCTCTCCTGAGACAGTGGACTCCACACTTGCCCCACTCAGCTGTATTTTGTCAGTCGCATACAGAGAATGCCTCACTGGTAGCAACTTCAAGAAAGTCTCATTCCAGTGAAGGCAGAGGTCAAGTTATTAAACTTTACCCGGTTCCACACAATTCTGGCCCTACATGTTCATAAGTAATAACAGTGATATGTGTATGCTTTTCTAGAAAAGAAAATGACAGAATTTATGCTCTTTCAAAAAAAATGTACATTTACCTGTACATCAGTTATTGGCGAAAGATGTTACCTTTGGTGTCACAGATAACAACATTGGTGTCAATTACTTCATAGGCTATTCTTAATACCATCAAAAAGTCTGTTAAATAAACACTAAAGAAATCTTCAAGGTAGTACTATTTTTTTTCAGAGGTGATTAAATTCAAAGGAAAAAAAAGTATTTTCCTTGAAGCTAATATACAAAAGAACCTCGTTGGTTCTATTCTTTCGTGGCCTTGAATCTTCAGAGGCTACCACACACTGCAGCAGCCTTTGTAAATACCTCATTGAAGGCTTCTTCCTCAGGGCCAAGGGAAGGCTTCCATAGCCTTGGGCTCTTCTTCAAGAATATCTTCTTTTCAGGGTGAGCCAAGTGCAAGTTGGGTGCCTCAAGTAGACTCAACTAAAAGCAGACGATCTGCTTCAGGCCTAGATCCGAGGCAACTCCAGGTCTCATTTGCACTTGAGAATGGATTTGGTGCTAAGTCTTTTAAGCATGTTTGAAAGGGATTATCGGAACCAATGAGGTGAGGTCTGGAAAACGTACAACTGCTAAATTTGGGGGCCCACAAGCCCAGAAGATTGACTTGGCTGGTGAAAAGCATCAGAGATATCTTGCCAACTCCAAAACCCTCCAGGCCAGCCCCAGAACCTCGGGCTGGCAAGAACATCCCTGGCTGTCCTTGCCTGCTGGCCACTGCTGATCAGTCAGTGCCCTGGTAGTAATGTTCAGCTGTGAACCTGAGGCAGCCTGCTGGTTCTGGCATAAGCTGGAGTTTACATAAACGCTGTGCCCTTCCAGATGTGAGCGGGATGCTCTACTATGGCTGATGCTAGCCCCTCTGAGCTGGAACCTGGGAGCTCTTCCTCAGAGTTTGGTCAAGTTTTTTCCTTTCTTTGACAGTCTATCATGACTGCCACCCACTATGGCTCACACCAAATCTCTTTAGCTCTGACTCCCTGACTCTTCCATTTGTTTGTCAGCTCCCCAGCCAGTGCCAGGGACATGAAGGCAGTATTTTGAGTGTGTTCCCTGCCAGGAACAGATTCTGCATAGACAGAGTCGAAGGATACCCGGAAGGATGTCTTCTCGAGGATATATGACTATGTACAGCTCAGAATACCATCATTTCTGCTTGATAGTGTTTGGCATGGTCCTAAATAATAACATTGACTTGCATAAGTGTGTGGTGCTACATGCCTGGCTCTGCACTATAGAATCTGTATGTCCTAAGCCATTTCATTCTTTCATGGGAAAATTAGAAAAGAAGTGTAAAGGGGTAAGATGTTTGGCAGAAATTGTCCTGGCTGAAATTCATTCTGAAGAGTTTATGGCTGACTGTAGATCTGGTCGCAAAATACTTCTTTTTTTCAATGAATGTATAGAAAAGATGAAGGCAGAACTCCTCAAGGAAGGTTTTGAGCATCCTAGTAGGGAGACAATGACTGGGAAAGGAGAGATCTGACACAGACGCCAGTACCCTGAAGTATACCCTGCCTCATTCCAGTACTGGTCTCCATCACTTACCTTCTCATTCAAGTTTGTCTCAGGGTTTGTTTTCAATAGGATTCGAATCTGCTTCTCTGGCCTGATCTCACACTTCCATAAGAGTGCTTCATGAGTCCTGAAAAGAAATCAAGCATCCACAAGCCTTATAGGAGTCCAGACGTGGCTTACCCTCCAATGTTCTGAAAGTCACAGCCCCTGTTCCCCATGCCCCTTGCCTATCGCCTTGCAACACAATCATAAGAAATAGTTTCTGACAGCAGGCACTGTGCCTGCTCTAGAGCTCACAGAAAACAACATGATCTATAGGCAAAGGATATGCAACCTTCTCTCTGAGACAAATATTACCTGGCTATCAACACTGCTGTCTTCAGAATGCTTCGTGGGGGCTAATTACATGATGTCTACGAAGCAGTCTGAGAACTCGGGGAAGCTGCTGTATAAATACAAGGTATGATTATTTTTAGGAGTTTCTACGACTGACATTCAGCATAGCATGAAAGAATGAAAAATTATCTCCATGTTCCCCGTCGTGGTAACAACTTCAGCGTAGGGTTTAGAGAACCCATTTATAGAAAGTGCTAAAATTAAAAATTGCATTCCTTACATGAACTCATCTGTGCCGCTTAATCTATGGAAGAAGAGACATTTCTAAGCACAAACTTATGAAAAACATGATGACTTTCGAGGCCAAAGTAAGAAATTAAGAAATCTAATGTTTTCAAGGAAATACTGAGGCCAGGGCTCCAGTCCCGCTCCTGCCTTTAAAAGGTTATAATGTTTGATGGATGATGCTCACCATAGCCCTGAGGCTCTCCAGGAGGACAGTTCTCAACCTGCTTCTCCTTCATCTAGTTCACATCCCCAGTGCCAGGGAGTTCCTGCTGTTCCTAAGTTATTTACATAGAAATGTCTCAGCTTGGCTCCTGTTTATTGTCAGTAACCCAAAGCTCAGGCCAACAATGGCTACTCCAAACACTGAAACCTCCCTTGCTCTAATTCATGATGTCTCCTGAAAGTCCCAGCATGCTTCTACTTTGGCAAGAGATGGTTCTGTTCCTAGAACCACTTTACCCCAAATGCCTCGGTTCTTCAGCTCCACTTCCTTCACAGGTGTTAGGGCAAATCTGCCAGTTGCATGAAACCAAAGCTCCAGAGGCCAAGGGCTTCGTTCCTATCCCATCTAATGTTGGATGCTGTGCTCAATGATACAGAACTCAAGACAGTACATACAGCAGTGGTCCTCAACCTTCCTAATGCTGAAATCCTTCAATATAGTAGTGACAACCCCCACCACCACCATTAAATTATTTTGTTGCTACTTTATAACTGTAATTTTGCTAGTGTTGTGAAACATAATGTAAATATCTGTACTCTCCTGAAGTCTTAGACAACCCCTGTGAAAGGGTCAGTCAACCTACAAGGGGGTCACGACCCACAGGTTGAGAAGCCCTGGTACAGCGCACTTAGATCTAATCACCATAATGATATTAGCACAAGTCTTGGAAGTAGAAATGCTAGAGTAAAATAAATAAACAAGCAAACAAACAAACAGCCTGGTTGTAGCACTTGGGGAGATGGGGACGGGGTGGGGATCTCGAATTCAAGATCATTTCAACCCCATTGTGAATTTAAGGTCTGCCTAGGCTACATGAGACCTAAACTAAATAGACAAACAAATGACTAGGTTTGGCCCAAAGTCGATGCCTGAGCACTCATGTGTCCCTAATGGACTGTCTACTTCCCAGTGTCTCACCTGAGAGCCCTGGAGCACACATGATGTCTAGTCTGTAAATGTGGGTTGTTTTGCGCTCTCATGGTTTTTATCATCTATCTATCTATCTATCTATCTATCTATTTATTTAGTATTTATTATTCTTTAAAGGGGGACTGGAATGATGTTCAGTGGTTAGAGCACTGGCTACTGTTGCAGGATTTTCTCTGTCCAATCACATTAGCGCAGTGGCAGGCCTGTGATTTGATTGGACAGGAAAAGGGAATGGTGCTAGGAGTTGTAGAGACAGAGATAGAGAGGTCCCAGGAGAAAAGGAGGACATGGTCAAAATAATTGGGTTAAAGTTTTATCATCAATTGGCTCTGAAATTATTGTATTGGTATCTTGTAAACTGTGATCTTATTGTTATATAAATCTGATTGGATAATTAAGTTTTCAGAGTCCTGTTTCCACTGGGTAACCGGGTGTTGAGATGGCTGTTCGTGGGGTGTGTGTGGAGGGGGCGTTGTGTGGAAGAGAGATGAACTCGCTAGCTGAGAAAGAGTAGCTCAGCAGTGAGAACTCACCGAGCGGGAACACCGCTGCAACAGAGTGTTGTGGCCTGCCAGTACCGGTATTAGAGCAGGAACACGGAGAGATGACAGGTTGACTTTTTAAATATTTTCCACAACAGACTGCTCTTACAGAAGACATGGGTTTGATTCCCAGCATCCATGTGGTGGCTTAAAACTGTCTATAACGCTAATAATCGGAGAACCAGCACCTTCTAGCCTCCGAGGGCTCCAGGAATGCACGCCCACAGACATACATACAAGCAAAACACCAACACACTTACATTTTAAACAGTTTGCCAAATTTTCAAGTTAAAAATTTATTTTTACTTAGTTGGTGGATTTCCACTTTCTGCAAAATTAATTATACCTGAAATAAGAAGACTTCAGTCCCACCCAAGAGCAGCCTGGGGTAAGCAGAAGACTGACCCTTCCAGAGGAGGGGCTCTGGCTCTCCCTACACCCCAACATCCACCTGCTCTGCTTCACCTCTATGCTATGCTCAGCCCATCTGCTGCAGATGGATGTGGAGAAAACCCTTCTCGGGAATAAATATTAAAAGAAGTGTCCACTCCTTAGCCCAAAGCAGGGTCATTTAGGTGTACCCATAACCAAGTCAGTTAATCCTCATAACAGACCTGAAATTGATATATGATCATTGCTAGCATCAAGATGATGATGATTGTTGTCATCATCTTCTTCTTCACCATCATCATCGTCATCACCATCATCACAATCATCCCCGTCCCCATCATCATCATTATTCTAGTTTTATATCTGTTGCTCTGATAAAACACTCTGACTGAACTCAAATTTGGAAACAACAACAAACTTCTTTCAACTTATAAGTTACAGTCCATCCCTGAGGGAAATCAAGGCAGGAATTTAAACAGGAACTTTGAAGCAGCAAGTCTAGGAGAAATGCAGCTCACTGCTACCTGGCTCACTTGTAGGCTGCCTGATACTCCACTAGCATTCTCATTTCTCTCAGACTTTCAGCCCAGTCCTATAGTGAGTTGAACCTACCTACATCAAAATGACCCGCCCCCCCCCCCCCCACACACACACACAGGACTCACATGCCTATGAGCCAAGCTGGTATGACCCAACCCTCAATTGAGATTCCCATCTTAGGTAATTCTAGAACTTGTCAGGTTGGCAGTTAAAGCTAAGTAGGCCAATTACTATGATAGTCACTATTAACACCATCATCACCATCATCATCATTATCTTATCATCCTCATTATTACTGCATCACCAACATCAGCACCACATCCCATGAGTACATAAATTGGAGTTGATAAATCTATGTTATCAAGATAAAATTGGTAGAGATTAAAAACCAGGCATTGAACAAGGTCTACTAGAGGATGGGGCATCTTTACAGTAACTGTGCGTGTACACACATACATTTGTGTGTGCACTTGCACACAATTCCCTTTTGTTACAGATACAGACTAGCCACACAAGGTAGAGGCATTTGCCACCAACAGCTCTCTTCACCTCAGTTCTACCCTGGGCATTGTTAAGCTGATTGCTGCCCTTCTGTCTACAAAGTTCAAACATGGCTTCATAATCCTACTTAACTCCAGACAGGCAAACAAAATAATCAGAGCTGGCAAGTGTTGGTATCCATTCTAAAGGGTGTCTAGTCAGCAATGAAAGACGGCATGTCCTGGTTCTCATCCCAGCCGCATTTTTAAAAATTAAGTCACTTTGCTTGTTTGCATCTCAGACTTCTCCTACATAAAGTCGGCCTAATTATTTTGTTCATCCCTTGCTGGGGTGTGGGTAAAATGAGAAGAAGGGAGTTAATGAGCTTCTGGGGAGTTAAAGAGGCTCAACAACTGTAAAGGATTGTTTCATGGCACAGCCACTTAATGAACATAAAAAATTATAAGACATAAAAGTAGAAGAAGCTACAAAATGAAGGCCATCTTGAAATAAGCACCTCCACCCGGCGTTTCCCATAAGGAATGCTGTCTGTACTGTGCAACTGTAAAAGCGAAAACAAAGCAAAACAAAACAAAGAAACAAAATAGAAAAGTAATTTCACGGGTTCAAACTGATGGTACAATCGAGGCATCCGATGAAGATGATGCTGATGTTGAGGTTGGAATTGTTTGAAATGCTGGTTCACATGACAATTATTTATGGAATGCCTACCACTCGGGAGACCCTTGGTTTCGGTGTCTTTAAACTCATAATAATGTGTATAATGGCACTGGTTCTCCACTTCGCTCCTTTTGAAATACAGTGGTATAATGTTGTTGTCCCTTTGAATCTGTGTTCTGCCCCTGGCTGTCAACTGTAATACACTGGATTAAACAAAGAAGTGGCTGTTTTCCTTCTGTAACTAAAAGTCATTGTTGATGATTGTTGATGTTAGCTTAGTAACTGTTTTAACATGACAACATGACTCTCCCCAGCATCTCACCCCCCCCCCCAGCTCCATCCCAACACCCCACCATTCTCTTAGCCTCAAGAGTTCCAAAACAGCTACTGAAGCTCCACCCAGAATAGACAATGTCAGGCAAGAAGTTAGAAGGAAGAAGATAAGGAATTGGAAAAGAGAAAGATGGGGGGAAAGGAGGAGGAAGAGAAGGAGGAAAAGAAGGAGAAGAAGAGGAATGAGGAGAAGGAGGAGGAGAAGAAAATGGAAGAAGAGATAGAGAGGAGGAAGATAGAAGATGTGAAGGAGGAAGAGGAGGAGGAGGAGGAGGAAGAGAGAGGATGGAAGGAAGAGGAGAAAATCTGTCCATTGACTTCTACTCACTCTCCAAAGGCTCTCACCTTTAAGGAGGTTTGAGGCATGAGAGAATGTGATGATGTTTTGGGTTAGTTTCGGGCATACACATTGCAACGCAACAGTAGTCCTCATTGAGCATGACGGAGATAGTGGACATTTGGCAGCACTGGCAACCTCAATTGAAGTAGGAACTGAGTAATGTGCAATGTGAGTTTCATAGGAATTCCTGTTCAAAGAGCTTCATCCCAATAGCAAAATTAGGCTGTGTGCTCAGGATAAAACAAGTCAGAAGAGAAAGTCGTTTATCACCTGGACAGCACTAGACAACAGATGCAGAACTAGGGTCTACATACAGATCACATCAAAATGTCTCTGCTCCAACTTCACTTGGGGAAAGACAGAGGCTATCTTCTTTATTTTATTTTCTTTATTTATTTTGGTGTGTTCGGGGAGTTCAAGACAGGGTTTCTCTATGTAGCCCTGGCTGGCCTTGAACTCAGAAATCTGCCTGCCTAGGCCTCCCAAGTGCTGGGACTAAAGGTGTGGGCCATCACTGCCCGGATCAGAGGCTATCTTTTATTCCTTTCTTTTTTGGTGTTTGTATTTCTAAAAGTCCTTCTGTGCATGGCCACAGAGGCAGAGCAGGAAGGCATTGTGAATGGCCATTTCTTACATTCATTTGCCCCCCGTGTAGGATTTCACGTCATTGTTCTCTCTGTGGCTCATGGAAGAGGATATGGGTGTGATCAAATGTAATGAGACTTTAAACACGAACCAAAATGAACTCAGATTTTCTGAAAGCAGGTGAGGGGATAAACTACAGCTGCTCTCTGCACCCAAAGTACATAGACTCATAGAATGTTGTGTGAGCTAGGCAAAGCCACGGCACTCTGGGCTGTCATCTGCGATTCTGAGTCCAACTCATTTCCCATGTTTAAAAGAAAGCCACTAGTGGAGGACTGCCAGGAAATGATTAACAGCAAAAGAAGGTGGAGATCTGGCAGCGTGAACCACCTGAGCTTTGTGGTTCCAAGGATCTGGGCAGCAGGGCCTCCCCAGGGCCAGCTGACATCTGCAGTACATGGGTACTTAACATAACCACTGTGAATGCCACAGTTGAACCTCCCAAAAGTCCTTAATTTCTACCAAGCCCTATGATAGATATTAAGGTATTTTTAAGCTGCAACTTTTAAACACATATATATATGTATGTATATATGTATATATATATATATATATACATATAGATATATGTGTGTATGCATATATATATATATATATATATATGCATCAATAAAAATGTACCTGGGTACTAAGGTATGCCAAGAACCTTCTAAAGAGTCTGGCTTCCTCGTTTATCTTCCTTTCTGAGGTGATTTATCTTCCCCCTCTAATATTTGGTTTTCTTTTGACACCACATTCATAAATCCTGCAGCCCCAGAGTTCTTACTCTAATGAGCTATTCCACATTATCTTTTTGGATGTTACATAAGAAGAACCGGGTGCTCAGATACCTGCTGCCTCCTGAGTGCTGCATCGGCTCCATCAGGCAGGAACTGCCTTGCTCATTTACCAGGGCATCTGACAGCCGAAAACCTGGAGTCTATGTCCACTGCAGATAGTACTTCTCCATCCACTCCTGTAATCTGGGGCCGATGGATGCATTGAGCATTCAACAGTGGAAAGATAGTCAAGGTTCTGTCCCAGCAGAGGCAGACTATACACGCAGAAGCAGATAAGCAGATGATTCTAGGAACTGAGCTTTTAATAAGGAAGATAATAGGGTGATGAGACAGAAAGTCCCAAAGGTTAAACTCGTGGCTATGCTAGCATGGTAGGAAGGGCCACTAAAAGGAAGACATACGGCCAGAGCTACATGCTGAGAAACAGGCAGCTTCCCAAATATCTGAGTGGAAGAACCAGAAAATACAAGGCCTTGGGAATGGGTCGTGGTTTGCCTGAGGTTCATATTTGGACTAGATGAAAGAAGATTGGGAGTTCTCTTGAAGTTTCATCAAAGACGGCTGGGTACCCTTATGTGTGGTTATTGGCTGGGTAGAAGTAGCCAGATTTTACCATAAACTCCATTAAAAAATCTGAGTCAATTTTCAGATGGTCAGAAAGTCCAAAAGGATAATGGAGGGCGAATGCCACAACTCAGTCTTTTCCTCAGAACTCACTCTAGAGAGTGGACAACAAGATGGCAGGAGGGAACTAACCGAGCGATGGCTGTGTAGTAGGGGCACTTGCATTCAGGCTTGATGTCTTGAGTTCCACACACACATCCCAAAAGGAGACAGGAGATGACTGACTCCATAAGTTTTCTCTGATCTCCTCACACATATGCTACACACACACACACACACACACACACACACACACACAGAGAGAGAGAGAGAGAGAGAGAGAGACAGACAGACAGACAGACAGACAGACAGACAGACAGACAGAGACAGAGACAGAGACAGAGACAGAGACAGAGACAGAGACAGAAGGGGGTAGGTGGGAGGGAAAGAGAATGAGAGAGACAGAGAGAAGAGGAGGAGGAGAACAAGGGGGAGAAAGCAAGCAAGCAGGAAGGAGCAGGGATCCAGAGTGATACAGTAACAAAACTGGAAGCTAAAGGGCTTGGGCTAACCCACTCTCCCAGGACATTGGAGAATTGGCATTGGAATACAATAGGAATTTTCATATTTCAGGGTTTGTTATTGGTGTTGAGGGAAGAGAGTAACAAAGACCATTTTGTTTGTGGTGTGTGTGGTTCAGTTAGTCAAATGTCTGCCTAACATGCATGAGCCTCTGACTTCCAACCCCAGAACTGCACAAACTGGGTGTGGCTTTGTGCTACTGTAATTCCTGAACTGTAATTCTGAAGCTAGATCCAGAAGGAGCAAGAGTTCAAGGTGAACTTCAAGTACATTGTGAGTTCAGGCCATCCTGGGCTACGCAATAGACTCTCTCCATCAACAGTCAGTCAATCAATCCGTCAATGAAGGTTCTAATGTTGGAGCTGAACATTGGATTAGTTCCAAATCCGTTTATCCAGTGAGGTGGAGTGACTAGTTTTGTCCACAGTGGTGCAATTAATGTTACTGGTCGAGAGCTCTCTGGAAGAAAGTGTCAGGTGTCCAGCTGCATCACGAGCTCAAGTGAAGGGCTTGGGTTAAAGATCTAAAATCCCACCCTCTGTTAGCACTCACTCAATGCAAACTCCTTTAAATGTATTTTCCAGTGTTTACCTGATAGATAATGGTACTAGAACTTGGTACCAATAATCTTCACTTTAATTTCCAGGAAAGATTTGGACTACACTTGGTTATCTGGAAGAACTGTTTCTTTGGGAAATGATGTATGCCAGAGAGACAAGTGGGTGCTACATAAAGACAATGAGAGGAATTATTTTGAAGATCAGCAATCGTCTTCCAAAATAATGCTATCCTCATCTGCAAAATAGAAAGACCATCTCACTATCTGGGTTAAGGATTGAGAAATTTGACCAAGTGAAATATACTATACCTACAAGATCCTGAATGATAATTCTGAAAATTGTCCAAGGAAGAAATTTTGTATCAGCTTTCAGGGACGTTTACAGCTAGTTCCCTAGTTTCCAACAGCTTTGAGTTTTGTTTTACAAACATGATTTGTTGTCCGAATTCTGCTCCTTTCCCAAGTTTTCATCTTTCCACGAATATGGTATAGATGTGCAATCAGCTTTGTTGAGAACATGCTAGCTATAAAAACACCAGGACGAGCAAAATCATTTTTTCTCTGCCTAGAAATTCTTGGTTGTTTTTAGAGCCGTTTACAGTCATCTGCAAACCATGACCCAGGGGCTTAATCAGGCCAGCCATGGGGTTTTGTAAATAAAGTTTTATTGGACAGCAGTCATGCTCATTCATGTATGGACTGTCTATGGCTGTTTCCGTGATTTTATTGTTATTACACTGAAAACCAAATGGCAAAGTCCAGGCTTTGCAACAGCTATGGCACAGCTGCTGCCAGAGCCCAAGTTATTGCCTATCTGACCCTGGGCAGAAAAAGTTTGCCAAGCCCAGACTTAAGAGAAGGTGTTCCAGGGACACTGCAGCCTGTTAAGCAAAGTCAATCAAGGTGAGGAGGTAGAAAGTGGGTCAGCTTAGCTTATATGTGACAGCTTGCTCTCTGGCTTTATAAAGATGCAGAAAAACAGACTTTATATGCCATTTCCCTTTTCCTCTGCCCCAGCAGTCACGCTCCCGCTGCGCAGGGGTCACAGAGGACTATGGTAATGCCATATCTTCCATGACAGAAAATTGGCAATAGGAGAAGGATGGATACAGACAGATCTACTTGAGCTGACTGGGCACCCGGAGACACTGCCCCATCCCTCCAGAGGGTGGCTTTGCTGTAGCCTGCGTTGTCTCTTCCAGTCACCTTCCGTTGATTTGGCTTTAGCTCAGAAGCAGTGGGCTGGCTAGATCCCTCAAGCTGTCTGCTTAAATGGGGACCAGTGATTTGAGGGGAGTAGCAGGATTATTATTATTATTATTAATGTTGTTAGTATGAAAAGAACGGACCAACAGGCAACAGCTCGAGGAAAACATGGACTGACTTTCATATGACATTGGGGTCCTAGCTTTAACCCTCAGCACCTTCCCATTATATGGTAACAAAACAGTTCCATCTAAGCTCAATTTTCCAGCACTTCTTCACAACTCTCCACTGTCTGTAAGTTAAAGGTGCAAGAAAGAAACAACTGTCTTCAAGTACTGCCGAGAATTGCCCACAGATGTCTCACATGCTAACACAATCAGCAGAAGAGCGGACTTTTTATTTTGTGGACTCCACAGATTATCCACCGAGAAATGAACAAAGCTGTGTTGCCTGGCTCTCTGACGGAAATGCGTGCTGACTTTGCCTCCAGGGGCTCTGCACCCAGTTTTCAGTGTGCACCAACTAGGGCTCCTTCTCTGATGCCCCAAAATTACAGACCATTTCCTTCTCATCACAAATGTATGTGTTGGGGGCACCCCAAGTATCAGTTGGTACATTCACAGTATCTTCTAATAATCTCTCTCCTGGCGAGTGGGCAGTGTCCCTCTGGGGAACTCTGGTTGTTGTTTGTGCTAGGGATGGATCGCGCTGCAGGCAGTGATGCAGCTCCTGACACTCTAGGCTGCATGCTTTCCAGAATGACAAACTGTGGGCAAATATGTCTAGAAGAAAAGGGATGTATCCTCTCTATAGGTCTATAGCCACTCTGCATCCTACTCTGCGGAAAGACTTGTACAAACAAATCAGTTTGTGTAACTTGTGTTCACTGGTTGCCACAGACCAGTGGTTAAGAGTCAAGCTAAGCGAAGGCTTCTGCTATCCGAGTGGCAGCTCCATCATTTGTTAAACCAGTGGCAATGAAGAGCAGCTGCCTCTAGATGAGTCCAGGGTCTAAAGGACACATAAGTGCACACAAAGGTAAGTCTGGGACGATGTCTGGTAATCTTGGTTGTTGGATTGATTCCATCTGCGATCAACTATGAAGCCTGCCTCTGGGAAAGCCAATGAGGCTATTTCCTGGAAGGATTGACATAAAGGGGAAGTCCCTCCTCCAGAATGGACATGGCCTTTCTGGGGTGCCTCGGATATTTATCTGAATGAAAACTTTTTCCTGCCCCACTTCCTTCTTGCTGGTGAGAAGGTCTGCTCTGTTGTTCTTCTTGCTGTGGCTCCCACCATTCCTTCCCACCCTGGGAACCAGCATCTTCAGGCTTCCAGTATAGACTAGAGACCAGCGTCTCTCCAGGAATCCTACAGGACTTCAGCGCCAGGTTGAGATGGCTGAGGTAGCCAGCTTCATGTATCGAGTTCTGTCCAAGCTTGTAGACCTAGACAGTTGTTCATTCATTGTTGGGAGATACCATTGTTGTGGCATCTAGTCTTAATCATATAAGAATCCAGTAAGTACCCTTTGTGTCTATTTCTTTTGCTCTAGAGAATCCTTTACAGGTACATAAACAGTTGCATAAATCATTGATTTTCTTTCTTAACTTCTAGGGCCAGATCTTACATAGATCATGGGATTAAACAACATTAAAACAAAACCAAAATCTATCTAACAAAAGCCAGGCCAAAAAGTGTGACACTACGGGAAGTCAGATGACTTCAGTGACATGGTAATAAATGTGACAAGGTATCCTGTGCTCCATCCTGGGGCAGAAAAAGGCCATGAGTGGGAAGATTCCTGAAATGTGAATGATGTCTGACATTTTGATTGTAGTAACACACCCGGGCTGACTTCCTCGTTTTAACAATACAAAATGTCAACACTCCGTATTATGTTTGCAATTTGGCTGTTTTTCTGTAAATCTAAAATGATTCCAAAATAAAAAGTTTATTTTCAACCCTCCCCAAAAAGATTAAATTCAAATAAAAGCTTAACTTAATTTAATACAAACAAAATAATTCTTTTTACAATTGTGTTTTCTTTGTTTATGTAAGGGGGAGACTTAAGGAGATTAGAGGGGGCTTTCAGAGTCGAATTCTGATCCTCATGTTAGGGGGCAAGTGCCTTCTGTGTCATGTTGCTGGCCCCATTTTGTTCTTTACATTTATTTAGTACACAAAATAACTAACAACACCATGGAAGCAGTCAGGTAGACAATCAGATGGACTTACAGACTGAAAATAGGTGTCCAATTTGTATCCGTGAAGCAGAAAAAGACAGAGGCCATCAAAGTTGGGGAGAGACATTTGCAAAGGCTCTGAGGCTGTTTGAGAAACTTGACAATATTTAAATGCCTGCAGGAAGCAGTACTGTGTGTGTGATGCCTCAAAGGGACAAGCTGGACCAGGGGCTGGAGGATCATGAGAAGTTGAGAGAATGTGAAGGAATGTCAATAACTCCCTAAAAGCACACGCCAGACTCTTGTGCACGTGTATTTAAAGCTTTGTGCATGTGAAAATGTCCATGAAACCACCACCTTAAATGGAAACAGGAGGGTATCCACTCCCATCCCCAGGCTTTCTCACAGCTCCACCACTCACCCCTTTCCCCGCCATCCCAGTTGACTATGGTTCTGGTTTCTGTCCCTGTACATGAGAGTGCATTTTCTAGGATCTAAGATAAGTGGAGCCACAGTGTTCCAAGATAAACTGTGTCGCGAAGATTCACCGGGGTTGATTGTTACCCACAATACTTCAGAGAGTGACTCTACATGAAGATAGGATCTTCTATCGGGTAAGGAAATAAAAACTGGGTCTCCAGAGTGAGAGTGAAGCTGACTGGGGCTCTTCTAAGACTGTGTTTGGCCAGAGATAAGTAGGGGGACGGGGGCTCTATGAAGGGACTGGAGGAGATGGCCATCTACAAGTCAAAAACAAAAGAAGAGGACCCTAAAGAAATCAATTCTGCCCACCACTGCATAACAATAAACTTCCATTGTTAGAGCCACTTCACTTGGTCTGTGGTATTTTGAATGACAGCCCTAAACTCCTAGAGATTGCTCACACTTACAGCCTCCCTGAACTGAAGAGATTATTCACATTGTGGCTGCCCTAGACTCTTTCTGATTGCTCCCACTTGTTTGCCTATTTTATTCAACGGCTCTGTAGATCTATAATATCCTTATACATTTATGCTATGTTGCTTATTTACATTCATTTTGTCTTTTCTCTTAAACTGCTCAACCAATCGTGAGACCCTATCACAAGTTTTAGCCCTCTGTTTCTTGATTAGTGTCGAAATTGTTTCCATTTTCTCATTATTATGAATGAACTCTTCCTAAATATTGAATACGGGGCTTTTCCTAGACAAACAACTTTCCTTTCTCTTGGGTAAGACCCACACACATAGAGCATAGCTCGGCAGCATGCGAAGAATAATTGTAACTTTTTAAGAAACGGACTGTTTTTCCTTGTGTCTACATCATTTAACACAACCCAGCCAAGCCTAAGACCCCCCCCCCCCCATTTCCTCTACCTCCTCTTGCTGTGGTGATGTTTGTTGGTGTTTTGTTTTTGTCTGGTTTGGGGACAGGGTCTCACTACATAGCTCCAGCTTTCCTAAGTCAAACTCACAGAGATCCTCCTGCCTCTGCCTCATCAGTCCTTCACCGTTGTGGGCTGACATCACAGGGGCGTTCAAATGTTTGTTTCATGGTGACTGGTGACTGAACATCCTTTCTTGGGGCTATTTGCCATCTGTATCCTTTCAGTGGTGGGATCTCTTTCAGCATTTTGAAAAGGATTTTGGCATCGTCGAATATGCCAAAGTGTCAAGGTCTGATTCTGTTTGTGGTGAGAGAACTTGTTGGGTTTTTGAACAGTAGAGTAAGCAGTGGAGTGTCTGTTGTGGAAGGGCGCGGGGAGTTTGCAGGCTAGTTCAGTATGTAGGGGGAGGACTACGAGGGACGGGAAGGGACTTAGCCGATACAATGGAGACAGCCAGTTAAGACTGGGGGAGCTGCAGGGCCCAGAAATGCTTACAGGTGGAACCAGGATGGTGTTAATCAGCTCACCAGTTGGTGAGAACTGAGGTAGCAGAAGGGTTAGGTAAATAATTTGATAGGGGCGGGTTACCACCAGGGGATTTGGGATAGAGAACAATCACATTGCCAGTTCTGAGTCCAAGGTTGTCACTGAGTCAAAATAGGAACTTGGGAGGAGTGAGTCTAAAGCAGACCGGTTTCCTGGCAAAATGCAGAGACCAGAAACCATCTTTTTATTTTATTTTATTTTACTTATTTATTTATTTAAAAGTAACAGCTGAGTCCTTGCCCTCTTCTGACCATGTGCGAATGTCAGGAACCTCGGCCTCCACATCATGCAGGCTGAGCTACAGAACCTCCCGGGATCCTCCGGCAGGCTCCGCCCTTCTGCTGAATATTACACTTTTGTTGAGATCACTGATGCATATGGAAGTGAGTTGTCCCAAGGCAGAGGCCAGGTGCAGCTTCTCTGCTCCCAATATCTGGCAAGAAGCCCAGGCACGGTCAGGTACTAAACGGAAGTGACTCAGTCTAAAGGCTGAGCAGAGAAGGGGTCATGAGATAGTTCTGTCTGCATTGTGCAGTATAGCAAATAGAGATAAAATGACTTTTCCAGTTGTCTATTGCTTGGGATTCATTGTGTGCATGCGTGTGTGCATATGTGTGTGGGTGTGGGTGTGGGTGCCTGTGGTGACAATTCTTTGGGTGGTGCTGTCTACTATAGGCTAAGCTAGCTAGCCAATGATGCCCAAGGATCCGCCTGTCTCTACCTCCCCGCCCTGGGATTTCAAACTTGCTCCCAACACTCAGGTGTTTCTAGGTGGGTCCTGGCCACCCCGCTCAGGCCTTGGCGATTGACCGACGTGTACCGCTTGGGATTCATTTTTGATGAAATGTGTCAAGTTGAGGCGACAGTGAACTGCTTGCCACTCCTCCAAGTGGGTCCTCGGTGTTTTCTCTACTGGTGGCTCAGCCGTACTTGTGTTTTTCTGTCAACCGTTTCTGTGCCTCAGCCAGCCCCTGGTAGCATGATCCCAGCATCACTGAAGTCCAGCCTCAGGTCTCCTCCCCTCCCCTGCGGTTCAGGTCTCTGCAGCAAGGAGGCGCTGTGGGGCCTGGCTTGCAGCCTCTGGCTTTCTGTTTCCTGGGGCTGGCTGGCATTAGTACCCAGCACCATCCTGTTCTTTGGGAGGTGATCTTTCGCTGGCGTGCTCCCCAGTGTCTGTTGTTATGTTTGAGACTGACTTTTGTTCCAGACTAGTGGGCTGGGGAGACAAGACTGCACTAAGTAACAACATGAACAGAATGCTCGCAACATTTTCCAATCTCTTTCTTCCCCCCTTTCTCACGCAGCATCCAAAAAGCTCCCTCTCTCTGCTTGTTGCCGGTGCCTCTGCTCCCATCCGTCTATGAAAGCTTCGAGTTCAGCTTGCTCTTAGAATCATTCGTAGGGACATCTAAAGCAAGTGGCCGTGGCCTAAAAAGCTCTTTCCTCTTCCACCTGCCCACTGGGCTCCCCACGTGTGAGTTCTGCCTCGCTTGCTGATAAAAAAAAAATCATATTTTCTGTTGTGTTCATTCATGTCCCTTTCATCCCTCTAGACACATCATACACGGCAGTATGCTCACTGACACAGGAGGGCTTTCACAAGTCTGAACACACATCACTATTTCTGAGATGAAAAAGTCAAAGATCAAGCCAGAAAAAAAAATCAAGCCATCGTGGTGACAGCTTCCAGAAATTGTGAACCCCGACTTAAGCAGCAGCTACGGCTCTGTTTTGCTGCTCTTATTTCTTTCTTTTCTCTCTTGTTAAAAAATAAATGTTCAATGCATGTCCTCCAACAGCTTCTTTTAAACCAAAAATTATTATGCTTTAGTTGCAAGCCAAAGAAATTTTTATTTTGGAAAGTTTGAGTCCAGATTTCTGAGAAACTCTTGAAGGAAAAGGTCAGAGAAATTCAATATTTAGACCTTTTTTAAAAAGTTTCTCAGCTTTCGGTATTCCCTTCATTCAAAATTCACTTTGGGACCAGCAAGATGACACTATAGGTAAAGATACTTGACCAGCTGGGTTCTCTTCCTGGGATCCTCATGGTGGAAGGAGAGAACTGGGCTCTGCAAATTGTCCTCTGACTTCCACACATGTCCAAGGGCATGCATATCTGTCCTCATGCATTCTCACATACAAACACACACACACAAGCAAGCAAACAAACAAATGTAATAAGAGTTGCTTTGTTAAAAAAAAAAAAAACTTGGATTTATTAACGCTGTACGATCCCCATTACAAAATAGCTATGAGCTGCACTTGAAAAGATAAATGTGTGGATAAAGCCGTTTTCCCCCTAGTGTGTGATATACTATGTAATCCGTGTTATTAACTGGTCATCTCTTAGTTGTCCCCAAGATGGCTGAGCCTACAGATCACTTGACTAATGAGTAACGCCATACCAATTGATAGTTCTTTGATTGTAGGCATGTGTCCTAGAAACCTAAGGCTCTTCACTCAGCTTATCACAGAACTGACGCCGGTGACTCACCTCACCATTTCCTCAACTTTCTCAGTCAAGTGCAAATTAAAAATCATATTTAAAATTGACACATATCCTTAGAGCATCCATGGCTGTGAGCTTCTCTATGGAAATGAGCAGAAGATTCAAATTATGAACCAAAAGCACAGCAATCTAGCCGTGTTTGGAATTCCGCGTTCCCTTAGGTTGTAGGAGGTAATTAAATACTTTCGCTTAAAAGGCCACCTGAGGGCTGGGTCCAGAAGTGAATTGTAAATAGAGCCAGCAAGTGACTTTATCAGATTGTTTAATCCCATCCAAAAGGATTTTAAAATAGCACTCGATGATGGTAATACACAATGAGAAGAACCTACTGAGAATAGATATGTACAACTCTATTCACATCATAGGTAGGGTAGCATGTGTGTTTTTATTAATGTTTTAGTAACTTGAGAGCCATCTCAGGCACCTAGGGGGACACCTCCCAGTCACAAGCCTTACTCAGACTGCAGCCTGTTCCCCCCTGGCTCTCAAGAGTGCATTCTGAACTCTGAGCAGAAAGCAGCTGGCCTCTGGTCCAGCCCCGCTTGGCACCTTAGGAAACACAGAACTCAGCTCTCTTTTTAACGGAACTAAGCCTAAGAATCTTTCTGATGTTTACTCTAATTTTCAAATGTTGGTAGCAGTAGGAAATATTCTTAAATACTTAGTACACTGAGCAAAATATAAGTGGATAGGGCTCAAGGGTCAAAAATCAACAGCATCTAATTGATAAATTTATTGTGACTAAACATAGCTGATGTTTAGCACATTGAATATTATTTTAGGTGTAGTTATGAAAATTCTTTTTTGTGCATATGCCAACTAAAAGCAAATTTTGTTTCTGTTCTGCTTTTTATTTTTTTCCTTCTTGACTATAATGATGAAGTTTACTGCGTGGGTTTTGGTCCCTCATTCTAGCCAGTTTGGTAGAATGTTTTGTATTGTTGTATCACATAGCCTTCCACCTCAAACAATAAAAAAATATTAGTTTTTTTATGCCTTATTCTTCCTAGCTTTAAAATGGGATGGGGAAAGTCCACCTTATTCATCTTCTAAGCAATGGTTAATTGTATCAATTATGTCGACAGAACCACAAAAGGGGAAAAGAATTAAATTATCGCCTGCCCCCACCTGTGTTTGGGTTTCTTCTTCTTCTTCTTCTTTTTTTTTTCCCATGGAAATCAAAGTGACTATTTTGTAGTGTGGTTAAATTCATTTTAAAAACTACAGAAAGAATGTTGTTGTTGGTTCAACACCAGGCTCTTTGGTGAAGTGATAAGATTTTTAAAAAGCCAAGCTTGTTACCAGGTGTATGACACCATTTCACATAGCCATTTGGGTTTAAATGAAATGAAACTGGGAAAAGAAGGCATTTTGCATTCGTAATTCAGCTAAATAGCTGCAACACATGAATTGGTCTGCTGTTAGTCCCAGACATGTTCCCTTAGTCATTTTAACATTTTCCCCACATGGGGAAAAAGGATCATTTTCCTATGCGGTTTAACCTCTCTTTCCTTAAATCTAATAATTAACCTCTCACTTCTCTTGCCGTAGCAACTATAAACAACCTGGGAAATTATTCATCAAAGGCTTGCCACCATCAGATAATTTCGGTGGGCCACCTGGGGACATACACTAATGCCCACAACCTTAAATACCATGTTCAATCTCGCGTGGGAAAAGGAAAACCAATTTTGTCTTTCTGGATTTTCCTCTGGGCTCTATAAGGAGGACATGGTACCTCATATCACCATACCAAGGGGGAAATGAGAATATGTTATTGGTAAGAGGAAATACTGTTTTTTTTTCTTTTAAAAAAATCCATTTAGCTGTGGCTTTATTTGAAAATCTCTTCTATTAATGTTGTAGAAAAGATGTTCAAATGATTACCTGAATATTATCTTTCGATGGTTAGGTTTGCATATCATTTAGCGTGCCGTAAATGTCCCCATCTGTCTTCTCAGAATCTCTGATGGTGACTACAAACCCCATCATCAGCGAGTGTACATTACATTGCTAATATCTGGGCTCCATGCTTCAGGGATGGATCCAACTGGAAGACAGTTTTTCACCCTCCAGATTGCCAATCCCTGGGTTCGACACCTTGGAGTTCGATTTAAACATTTTCTTCCTTATGGCCTCCAACCAATCAGAATTCTCATTCTTGGCCCATAGTATTTGACAGTTTTTTTTTCCTTTATCTTTTTTTTCTTTGATCCCTACCAAATGAGTTCAGAATCTCCATTTCCAGTTGAGGATGGACTCTAGATGGACTCTAGTCCTTTGATGAGTCTGGGTACCTGTGCCTGCAGCCTGATTCTATTCTTAACAAGCACAAGGGTCACCCTCCAGGAACCTCCAGGGTCAGGACGAAGATGGTGATCCACAGATTCCAAAAGAGCTCTCCCGTGAATCCGCTGTAACGTCTGATGTAGAACTTTTACTACTTCTGCAACTTGGTGCATGTGATCTTATCCTTATGAGAGTGACACAGACCAGATTCCTTGCAGGGGGAGAATAGTGGAAATTTCCATCTGAAGTCACCAGACCAAGACAACAGAAATCTAGGTAAGATATAGATAACACTACAATGGAATTGTGCCATTTCCCACTTCAGAATAGACCTGGACATTTCGCATGAAAGAAGCCTATGCATTGCCAAAACTCTTCAAAGGAACTGGAAGCCTGTCTGGAAGGGTTAGACTCAAAGAGCAGATGTGTTGAAATAGAGTGAGGCCTGGCAATCGAGAGCTAATGAGAAAATTGACCAGCTCTGAATAGGGACGGGCATGGCAGAGACTTGTTGCATTTATAAAATTGACCAAAGCCAATAAAAATCCATATACCCAGGTGGGATTATAGGGTCCTATCACCGAAAGAACTGACTAGCCTCGGGTCACTCTCTGCCAGTGGCTCACCTATCCGCCATGAAACCTAGCACAGGGAAAGAGACATCACCCAAAGACAAGATGGTAGAGCTAAGGTATTCACACCACACTCCATCAGCAGGTGGGGCTCATGAAGTTCCCCCAGAAATGTCAACTTCTTTGACATTTTAAAGAGGTATTGAGGGTGGGACAGAAAAAATATTAATAACGCATAATGATTTAAAAAAACCTCAATGACAAGTCCCATTCAGGGTACATCTCTTACATTAATTTGTTTTCCAATTACCATTGAGGGTTTGACTTTGTAGCTTCCCGTGGCTGATGGAATCTTGTATCACCATGGAAACAAATTTCCAGTCCTGTCTGTGAGGGGTTGTCTTGATTAAATTAATTGAGAGGTGAAGACTCATCACACATGAAGGCAGAACCATTCCATGAGCATGGGTCCCTGGGCCGAATAAAACAGAGAAGGCAAGCTGAACAGAGCATCCATCATTCCAGCCGCCTGACTGCAGGTGTGCTGTGACAAGCTGTGTCCCACTCCCTCCGTGTAGACTTCTGTTCCAGCCTCCTTCCTCAGATTGCTTTTGTTAGGTATTTTATCGAAGCAATGAAACAAGAAAGTCACACAAGCACCATTCTCGTTTTATCTACCCAGAACCTGGAGATACAGGAAGAGTAAACAATTTTCCTAAACACACAGCTACTAAGTGCTGTGCAGGAATTCGAGAAGCAGTTGGGCTCCAAAGTCTTGTGCGCAGCAGTTCTGCTATGCAATCTTCTCTTTAAAAATAAGAAATTCCGGTTTCACAAAAGACTGACACAATGGCCCAAGAAATGAATTGTCAAGAATACAAATGCTAGTGACCAGGAAAAGGAAGAGCTCGCCCCTTCTCTAGTAGATGAAGCCACCACCTTGGAAAAGACATGAGAAGAGAGGTGACAATAAAGACAGTCCTGACACGGAACACTTGGTGCTTCCCAGGCCTTGATCTAGATGATGTACGCACTCCTCATCATGGCCTGGCCCCGAAAGACAGAAGACTGATCTCCTCCACAGCTTTACAGTAGACTCGTTTTCCTGTGTTCTTTACGATGGTAGCCACGAACCACGTGGGCCTGAGTCCTTTACGATGGTAGCCACGAACCACGTGGGCCTGAGTGTCGCTAACGCTACTGAGAATTTTTGCCCCTATTTAATTTCAACCTTAGCAATTGGGTTGATTAGATAGTTTCATACTGCTGGTGGCCCCCAAATGGAGGATGCAGGAGCAAGTGGTGTTTTCCAGGTTAGACACAAGAAGATGGAGGGGAAGCACAGCGGGGTATCCTATAAGATCACGGAGCTTTTTAGTGGTGAAGCCGCTGTTCCAATGGAGAGAGCCTGGCTCTGGAGCACGCTCTCGTGCTAATGTTCTCCTGAAAGATCATGAGCAGGCACTGCAGAGCACAGCACTGCCCACAGTACTGTTTCAGTTACAGAACTGAACATTTAGGTTTTTTTTTGTCTCCCAACAGTTGGGGGCTTATACGGAAAACTAGATCTATTACTAACAAAACAAAGAACACTACATTTTTCTCTTTTAGAGTTTCTGAACTGCACAGTCTATTGCCCAGCGATGTGGTGTGTTTCAAATTGTGTAGTTAAGGCGGTCTCATTTGGCTTCATAGCTCTGGGGCACAATGGACTCAGAAGGCAGCCAAATAACAGTGGCCCTCCACAGTCTGGAGCAAAAGTACAGTGTATGGGGCGGCCAGCACTGTCTTGTTGTTGACTGTAAGCTTCAGAGATGTAGAGATCCTGGGGTCAAGCTGTGGGAAGGAACGTGGGGATCACTGCTAAGTATAACTTATCAGAATGAGGAGCACTCAAAGCCCAGTGTGATGCAAATTTGAGCAGTCAAATTGGGAATTATTTCTTAAACCAGGGCATATCTTAAAATTGACAGATCCTTCCAAACAGAGACCTCAGCCATCATCCGGAAGCAGTGTAGCCCCACTACCGACATCTTTGGTGACTCTAAACCAATTCCTGCATCTCTGAGTTTCAACATCACCTATGAACTAATGACAACACATTTGTCTTCTTATTGCAAAATCAGTGGGACGTGTCTGTAAGGACAGAAGGAACAGTTCCTAGATTAGATATAGAAGGCTCTTTCTGACTTTAAGAGCCCTTGTGATAATTTCTTAGAAGCGTTAATTCATGAGCTTGTCCTAGTTTTCTGGGCTCTGCTCTTTGGGCTCCTCTCTGGGTTCAGGAGAGTAGAGTGACAAGCCCCTTTTCCTGGGTCTCATCTTGAAACACACACACACACACCAACAAAAATATGTGTTTTGGTGGAAATCAAATCAGGGATCAGTCAAGGACTTTTGAAAACAATTTTATGTCGAATGTTTAAAGTAAAGCTTTCTCTTTCTTTCTTTCCTTCTTTCTTTCTTTCTTTCTTTCTTTCTTTCTTTCTTTCTTTCTTTCTTTCTTTCTTCCTTCCTTCCTTCCTTCCTTCCTTCCTTTCTTTCTCTCTCTCTTCTTTTATTTTAAGGTTGTTTTCTCCTTTGCCTAAAAAAATCACATTAAATAAGTAAAGAAGGGGAGAATTATAAAGCCACCCGAGGACTTTCTAACCTGCCAGTTGACTCAGTATAGAACTAAAGACAGTTAACAATTTATTATGAGGAAGAAAAACATGGGGGGAAATTTTGTGCCAAGGGGGAGAATTTTGCAATTCAAAATGTGTGTGTGTGCGGGTGTGTGTGACATTTGTAAAATTTCACAAAATGTTTCTGTTTTGCCAGGCAGCGTTCACAAAGCCAAACCTTGGAGCTCCACACAGCACCTAGGCCAAAAGCAATCAACAGCCCGAGCCCACACAACAGCACACTAAAAAATACGCCAGTTTCCCTCGCGTCGCGCAAAGAAACCCAAACCACAATGCTGAATTGTGCAATTCCCTGAGGACAGGGAGACTGAAATAACAGGAGGGAATTGTTTAAAGGACAAGTTGTTGGTGACAATTACACAAGCTGGGGTGGCAGCTTCAACTTCTTTTAATGCAAAAAGCGAATGGGATATCTAACATCTATCTATATAAACATCGGACACCCTGGGGAGTAAAAGTGTGGAGCCTTCGTCTTCTGGGGTTACTGACATGAGTCCCATGCATTTGTGCCCTGAGGAACTTTCTAGACCAGTAGTCAGCACACACTTTCTAGGAAGTCCCAGAAAAGGAATGGTTTCAACTTTGTAATCCTGGTGGTGTTGATTACCCAGAATGGCTACCCCAGTCCCTGGACACTGGACTTCCTGGTGCAGAACGTTTTAGCTGCAATGACTTTGAAGCCCACTGGAGCCAGTAGACATGAGCATCACCAAGCGAAATGGGAACCACCTCGTCTAGTCTGTTGGAAAAGCATCCTAGTGACTCCAGGGTTGAACTCAGGGTTGGTGAGCAATCCGCTGCCTTCTACTGAATTCTGCTGATATGCCTGAATGGGAGTTCACCACACCAATGAAACTTTACTTACACAGACAAATAGTGGGTCTTAGTGTACCAACCTCTGTGCTAAGTAGTCTGTCAAGAAGAGGATACACTTAGACATTATAAGACAATTAAGTTTTATTGCTATTTGGGAAAAATACAATTGTAAATTCTTCATTATTCAAGTATAAGTTTATTTAATTTTGCGTAAGATCTTAATGTTAAGATCATAGTCTAGAATAAATATGACTGTAAAATAGCCAGCAAATTTCTGCTTTGCTTCACTACCCTGCTTAAAAACTTCTTCGGGGAGAATTATCCTAAGTAAATTCTCTCTCTCTCTCTCTCTCTCTCTCTCTCTCTCTCTCTCTCTCTCTCTCTCTCTCTCTCTCTTTCTCTCTCTCTCCCTCCCTCCCTCCCTCCCTCCCTCCCTCTCCCTCCCTGCCTCCCTCCCTCCCCCCAGATTCTTGTATTTGTTACAGGACAGTAGTACTGGTGCATGCTTTTAGTCCCAGCACTCTCAAGGCAAGGCAGGAAGATCTCTGAGTTCAAGGTCAGTCTAGCTTGGTCTACAGAGAGTTCCAGGGCAGGTTTTGTAATCAGTCACATGTCTCTGTGGATAATATATACAGGTGCTGATGGGAGCCAGAAGAAGGAATCAGATCTCCTCTTTCTGGCCTTTGGGAGGATCATCAGCCAGGCAACTTGGATGCTTCAACCAAACTCCATTGCTAGCCCCGGAGCCCTCTCTCCAGCCTCTAACCACTCCCTTTCTTCCTGGACATTCATTTCTGTAGATCAGTTACCCTCTCCGACTTCTCATAGCTTGGTGTTGTGCCTAAGGCATGCTTCTTTTACACGTGAATCACTGGCTATGAACCTGTCTCATTCTTTCCCTTGAACAGTAATCAGAATTGAGTGCAGAAATGCCCTCAGAGCTTAAAGGGGCAAAGATATGACTTTTCCATTCTAATTCCCAGTCACTCAATGAAGTCGTTTGGGTTCATTCAAGATAGTCAAGGACTTTGAAAGAAGTGCCACCCACAGAGATTTTTCTCAAATCTTATTCAAGAGTGTATGCCAGAGAAGTAAGAAAAATCAATCCAAGGAAAAGGGATTGAGAAATAGTTAGCAATACACCATATGACTGAATCAAAATGAGTCTCAACGGTGGCACCTTTAATGTTGGTGCAATTGTTAGCAAATAACTCTTTAGAAAATGGGATCTCATGTAAAAATACTAATTGCCAGGTTAAAAGAAAGCTTCTGTCTATTCAGCACAGAGGAGTTCGTGAGCAGGAAAGGAAGGACTGAAAAGCTGCCCCGCCTAAGAGGGAAGGAACTGACGACCTGAACTGGGGTTCTCAGCCTGTGGGTCGCGACCCCTTTGGGAGGTAGCCTGACCCTTTCACAAAAGTCGCGTATCAGATATCCTGCCTATGACTACGGTTTGTGACAGTAGCAACATTATAGATACGATGTAGCAATGAAAACTTTATGGTTGGGCGTCATCACAGTGTGAAGAAACTAACTGAATTAAAGGTCACAACATTACAGAAGGTGTGTGTGCATGTGCGCGCGCACATGTGTGTATACATGCATGATTGTGTGCACTTGAGGCCAAAAGAGTATAGAATGTCCTGGAACTGGAATTAGAGGTTTTTAAGCCACCATGTGGTGCTGAGAATGGATCCCAGTTGGCCTCCAAGAACATCAAGTGCCTGTTAGATTTCCCAATTTAAAGACAGAGACTTTCTTGATTATGGTGGGTTTTTTGTTTGTTTGTTTGGCTAGTTGGTTGGTTAGATTTTTGGTAAAGCAAAATTGAGGTGTACCTGTCTCCAAGAGAAACACCAGAACAAAAATTATTCTGAAAGATCAAATCTGAAGGGGATGGGCAAATGCTGACCGTAGAGGTAGGTGTGGTGGGGATACCAGCCAGAACAAGACGCAAAGGAGATGGAACAGCCCAGTCTGGGAGCAGGAGGCAAGTGCAGCGCAGACGTCAGCTATCATTGGAGTGTTCAATATGGTCCGTCTGCAACAAAACCAACCAGTGATAAGGCTAGTGTCAGGATGCAAACACTCTCAAACCCTGTCTCCGAAATCTACAAAGAAATCACACGCCCCAAATGAGCACATGAACATCACAGATCAGAAGCTGTGTAACCACTGAAGCAAAATGAATCGTCTTTCTACTCGGGACTCAAGTAGAGAGCTGATGACCTATTAAACTACAAAAAAAAAAGTCTCAGAAGATTTTTAGGAATAAAAGTCATTCCAACTGTGTCCTGCTACTAAATGTGGTAAAAATAAACACTAGCTGTAGAGAGAATCTCTTATAAACGCCACTTGTCAATTAAGAAATCTGGTGGCCAATGGGCTGAGGCAGAAAATAGGAGGTGGGACAATGGCAGGAAGAGAAAGGATTCTGGGAAATAGGAGAGTATAAAAGAGAGATTGAGGATATTCGGGGAGAACCGAGAGCCGAGTCATGAGACAGACTGAGAAGACATGCGAGAGACTCTACTGACCACGTGGTAACTAACCACGTGGTAGACATAGAATAATTGAAATGGGTTATTTAAGTTACGAACTAGTCAGGAAATGAGCCAAAGCTCATGACCCAGGCATTTAATAGTAACCAATTAGTCTCAGAGTTGTTATTGATGGAAATAAAGGGTCTGGAAGGAAATGTGGACTTAAAAATTATTTTTACAACCAACAACACAAAATACCCCCCCAACAAATGCATCTGTGAGACAATGATACATTTAAATTGATCTTCAATTGAAAGGAAGTGATAGCTGATATTACCGACCAGACAGAGGCAGTGGGATTGAAAACTTCTCCTGTCAAGATTTGCAGGACCCGTGAGACAGCTCGGTGGATAAAGACACTCGCAGCCAAACCTGGGGATCTGAGTTCCGTCCTCCAGGCTCACATAGTGGAGAGAGAACGTGACAAGATTACCATGCTCTGAAATCTAGATAGGTATTGCTTGCTCAAATTTTTGACTGACAAGCTTTGAAGGACAAATGAGTAAAAATAGCCAAGATACTTTGAAAAATAAATGAGTGCTAAATAGAGGGTGGAAAATTACTACAAACTCTGGTAACTAAAACAAGGGGTGTAGGTAAGGGCAGATGCATAAAGCATGGAATGGAACTCACAAAAATGCCCCTGGGAGTTTAGTGAGATGGCCAGCCATATAATGGTTATATAAGTGAGAAGCCGTTCAACACTCGAGAGTGTTGTAAATTGGATGCCTCTATGCAAAAGAATGAAACTGAATCTTTGCCTCAACTTCATACCAAACAGATCTAAGATATAAAGCGAGGCATCACGATGATGAAATCATTAAAAGAAACCAAAAGTCTTCATGACAATGGATTCAGTGATGACTTCATGGTCATAACACTAAAATCATAAGCAACGAGAAGAAACGTAGAGGTAAGATGTCCTCAAAATGTTTTAAATCGTGCATCAAAGTATACAGAGTAAAAGGCAAAAGTATAAGCCGAAAGAAAATATTTTGGAGCCAGACTTTTGATCAGAGACTGTTAACAAGAATGGATAAAACACTCCTACAAACCGACTAGTGAAAAACAAAGGAGGTGACATAAGACTGGATAAGAGACTGACATAGACATTTCTCCAGTTCTACAGATGACCAGGAAGTAGGCAAAAGTGCTAGTCAATGCCTCTAGACAGCAGGAAAATCAACATCAAGAGCACAGGAAGAAACCATGCCACACTTAAGATGCTTTTACAAAGGAAAGATAGGGTGGGGGAGGGGGAAGGGGAGGAGAGGGGGAGGGGGAGGGGGAGGGGAGGGGAGGGGAGGGGGAGAGGAGGGGGAGGGGGAGGGGGAGGAGGATGGGGAGGGGGAGGGGAGGGGGAGGGGGAGAGAGGGAGGGAAGGAAGGAAGTCAGTCTTGAGGGTCTAGGAAAATGAGGATGTCTGCACACTGGTGGTAGGAACATAAAATGGCGCCCAGCTAGAGCAGACATGTTTGGCAAGAACTCACAGAATCAAACATGATTTTATTTTCTGACCCAGCAATTCCATATCTAAGTACCCACCCAAAAGAACTGAAAACAGGGCTTTGAACATATAAACATTTGCACACCAAATGTTTACAGCAGTATCATGCTCAGTAGCAAAATACAGAAGCAACTGAGCGCCTACTGGTAAAGACTGTGGTGTACATATACTATCCCTTGGCCTCAGTGTAGAAGGATACACTGACACAAAGCTAAAATGTAGATGAAACTTCAACATACAGCACTTGGGAGGCAGAGGCAGGCGGGTTTCTGAGTTCGAGGCCAGCCTGGTCTACAAAGTGAGTTCCAGGACAGCAAGGGCTATACAGAGAAACCCTGTCTTGAAAAAACAAAACAAAACAAAACAAAATAAAACAAAAACTAAAAAACAAACAACAACAACAAAAAAGCTACTATGTTAAGTAAACTACACCAACTCCCAAAGGAAAAATATGATGGATTTCTTTTACATGAGATTCCAGGCTTTGTAGGGGGAGGAAAGGGGAATTACATTTTAATGTGTGCAGAGTTTCAGTGGGGAAAGCAAGATATGGCGTTGTGCAGATGAAAGGTTATGGTACTTTTACAAAAAACAAAAAACAAACAAAAAAAAACCGCAGCTAGCACCACCAATCTGTGTGTGCCTAACAAGATAAAGGTTCTGTTTGGCATTAAACATCGCCCCATCACAATACAAAAAAGAAGTCTTTATTAGATAACATAATTTATTGTGATGTCAAGAACTCCTTTCTTACATTTGTAACAACCAAAAAATGTCTCTAGACCGTGACCAGGTACCTCATGGGAGGCAAAACTGGCCTGGCTATAAACCACAGGATTTAGTCACCAGGATGAGTGGCCCTGACCAGGGAACACTGTTGGTCTTCATGCATTTAACTCAGCTACTTCATCTAGTGACTATTCAGGACCTCTGTGAACACACTCAAGACACGCAAGTGTGAACTACTGTGGTCCACCCTTTCATATCTTCCTTTCAGAAATGCCTCCCTTCCCTTTCCCCTTCTTCTGACGAAACACTCTAAGAAAAGCTGCTTGAAGAAGAAAAGTGGCTCACACTTTAAGGGTACACTCCATCAGGATAGGGAGGTCACAGCAGCAGGAGACTCACAGAGCTTCCAAAACCCAGAAGCGGACAGATGAAACTCACGAATGTCCACAGGGCGTGGATAGCCACAACTGTCTATCTCTGCCATTTGAAGCACGTATAATCTGTCTTGGGAAGGCTCTCCTTCATGCCTGCAGCTTTCCTCGGCAGATGTCCCACGCTCCTACTATCTCTAATGCCCTGGAGTCTTCACTGCAAAGCGGCTTCAACTTCACGCAGGAGCATCTCAGGACTTCTTGGGAGGAACTCTCAATCTGCTGCACATTGTCTGGCCTCAGCTGTTCTCCATGAGGCTCCATCAATGTTGAGTGCATTCCTCTCTCTTTCTGCTTCTAATTGTGACTGTGATGTTACCAACTTCGATGGGCTCCTGACATCTTGAGTCCCCTGGAACAGTGGGGTGAACTTTGAACTGTGAGCCAGAAGAAACAGTTTCTCCGTTAAGTAACTTTGTCAGAGTATTTCATTATAGCAACAGTAAAAGAAACAACGGCAGGAAATGAACACAGATCTTTTCAAAACAACCCAGAAAAGGGTCCACAGAGTCTTGGATGCTTCTGATCTACTCTAAGATGGGAGGAGGATCTCCCTATTAGTTATTAGCTATTAGTTGCATGAAATGAAATCCTCTCTCAGCCCTGGAATCTGTTGGGATCGTGGAAGAGGAAATCCTGTGTGGTTAAGAAGAAAAGCATGTCTACATTTCTAAGTCCCCAGATTTAGTCTGTATAATATACATATGCTCTTTATGGTGTGCTGCTTTGCCCTAGGACAGACCTTCAGGATTCCTAGAAAAAAATTAAAGATAAATTCCTTGCTTTTGTGGCTTATAACACACACACATGCACACACACACACACACACAAAGAGTGTCAGCTAACACTCCAAGTATCAAGATTTTAACATGGAAATTCAAAAAGCATAATGAATCCTCTTTTGTTTTCAGGAAAATGACTGGAGTGGAGAACAAGCAGTTGGATTATTCGTTACTTAAAGGGGCCATTTTTGAATTTGTGAAGAACAAAGCCAAGGGCTGTGAGATTTCAGGGGCTCTGGATAAAGAAGAGGTAGCACAAGGCTGGTAATAAGCTTGAGTCAGACTTACTGGAAGTCACAGTTTGTTTTTAAGCCTTGCTGGCAGCTGATTTAGTTTTAAAGGGTTACAGAAAGTGGACACTATTTACACCGCGCTCATACAGAAACACAAACAGTATTTCCTCCACACCTGCAGCAGATGGTTAAGGGGAAAAACTGAGCTCACACAACCTCCAGAATCACAAACACACCAAGCTTCCCTAAAAGAGTACCTTCCCCTTATGGGGAACCCAGCCTGCTTTTGCACAAGGGTCATTCGTTTTAAGGTGGACTTGGATGGAATGCCCCCTTAACCCACCTTTGATTATAAACCTGTCAGGTCATAGACACTGAATAGGTTCCAGGTTGGTCAGTGCCTGAGTGGATACGCTCCCAGGAAAATCCAGTGTTTCCTTGGAAAGCAGTGACTCAGAACGTGGCATGTAAGCCTCTGCTGTAATTCAAGACCTGTGGTCATGGTTCCCAGGAAGGAGGGGAGGACTCCAGAGCATCCTGTCTGGACAGAGAACACATTTCAAAGGAAGATTTCTCAGACTGTGTTCTTAGAGTTCTTGGGACGGCATGGGAACCCTTTAGACCTTTGCCTTTGTAGCTTGTCGGTGCTGCCTTTCTCATCCATCCGTCAAAGGGTGGTTTTGTTTTTTCCTGCATTCTTCTGCAGCCTGTCACTTAAGACTTCATTTCTTCCCGTTTACCTAGACAAACTTAGTCTTGCTCTGATTGGTTGCCTTGGCTGGTATGGCTCTCTAAGTTGGTAGTCAAAGATGCAGAGAGGGAAAGAAATCTTCTATAGCTTACAGTCAGGAGAGAGAGTTGTTCTTGGATGTCTTGTCTGCGCTAACATTCTCCACAGAGACTCACATTTGGAGATCAGTATCCGGACACAGTGGAAATCACAGGGGGAAAGCTGCGGGGGTCGGGGGGGGTTCCTTCTATGCTCTAGGAAACCCTTCTAGTACCTCAGAATGTGACCTCTCCTCCGTGAAGTGCTATCACCAGGGCATCTATGTCTCTTTAAGGAAGAAACCAAAGGCTTCACAGGGTATGTTAAAGTAAATATTATCATCCTCCAAGATGGCGTGTTAGTTAACCACAGAGAGACTGCAGCTTATAAACCTTTCCTCATTCCAGACTTTGTCCCCAGATAAAATCCCCTTCCCTGGGCCACGTACCTCATGGTCCTTCTTCCTATTCAAGACAAGCATATTCTGTGATGCCTGTGTGGTAAGAGTTATTCATGGATACTACAGCAGGTATAAGAAACAGGGCTGTGGGTTTGCACTAAATTCAAGATAGAGCACAGACAGCTGAATATATTAGTACCCAGTTCAGATCAAGGTCCAGAGTTAGAATCAATGGACAGAAAGTTAGAGAAGAAGCACTCAGGGCAGGGCAAGAGAAAATCTGGGTAAACGAACCTAACAGGATTTCTGACAAAGAGTCTCTGATAATCAGACCTAGGGCTGATGGAGGCTAAGAGCCCTGTCACTCAAATTGCTAACTCCATCAGATATGAAAGGTATATGTGATGGGAAGGGGTCCCCCAAACTGACTCAGTGGGGATGCTTCTTGCTAAAACTAGATCTTTCAAGAAATGCAGATGGCCTTCTAGAGGTTAAATACCCTCTGGTTAAGCCAAAGCCGCTGCCACTACCCAATAAGCCCTCACTCAATGGGTGGAACCTTGGTTATACTGAACAAGGTAGAGATTTCCTGCGAGGGGAACTATGGTTACCATCTGACATGCCTAAGACCAAAACTCAGAAGGGGAGACAGGCTCATAAACTCCCAGATTCCACTCCAGCACCTAGATCCTAAGCTCTGTCAGAAGTTCAGAGTCTATCTCTATGACACAGAAAGTTCAGGACCAGCATGGGCTACATGAAACAAAACCGTGAGAAATATATATAGAGAGGTGGGGGGTAAGACTCAGAAAACAGTTGATTTGAACAAGAGGAGCTGGAAGGGATTTCAACATCATTCCCTAACCAGCTCCATAAGCCATCAGCGTCTACAGAAGGAACTGAGGGGAAGGAATCCAAACCCACCCGCTCACTGGTGTAGAAGCCAAGGCTAGAATTCACATCTCCTGGCTCCCAGAGTCTCTGAAAACTGCACTGAAGGAACAGGGTATTCACAGAAGGAGCATACTGCTAATGCACACTGTCTGCAACAGGAAGACAGGAAAGAGTTTAGTTGTCTTATGGAAAGATCCCTCCAAACAACCCTTTCTCCTCTCATTTAAGGCTCTGTGGCAGCCAATCGAGGCTGCTTCATTTCGCAGCCTTGGGGACCATTTTTTTTTTCCTTCTCTGTGTGTGCAGAGAAGGGGTGGGGGACGGAAGCAATGAGCAACTGGCCTTCTTGGAAGCAGATTCCACACGACTCACTCTTGAAGGAAAAAAACATCTGTTGACTCATCCACTTAATGACTGGGTTATCTCCAGCCAGTTTTAAAATAATATTTGCTTTGCTGCATTCTAAAGCAACATGGATACAAATTAGGGAGAGAGTGAGCTCTTATTAGAGAGTCCTCTACTTTTGCTACATTCTAAAGCACATGGTTAACGAATCAGAGAGAGAGAGAGAGAGAGAGTCCTTATTAGAGAGAATCCCCATTAGATTTTGGACAATCACTAAACTTTGATTTATAATAACTAAATACAAACTTTGATTTATAATAACTGAGGTCAAGGTGAGCAGAAAGTCAGCCAGGAGTTATGTTCAAAGAAGGCTAGCAGATGAGAGGTGAATTAAACAATTCTACAGTTCTTTAAAGCATCCAACAGGACTAAGAGAAGTGACTGGACTCGCCTGTGTTTTAAGACTTCTCATGGCTGCTTTTTGGAATGTAATTTCTTTATCAAATGCCAGGAGAAATAGCAGAGAGCTCCACACATGCCCTGGGGCTGTCTCTGAGCAACAGAGTTCAGACTGGTAGTGTTCATCTAATTATAGGCCATGGCATAATGACCCCAAATCACTAGGTTTTAACTTTTCTACACAGAAGTACTTTATCTTGCATTAAACATCTTCCCTAATTTTACTTGGTTTGCTGGTGAGCCCATTCTAGGAAAAGCCCTTTGTCCCTGAAGAAGATCCATGGACACTTTCTGGGCTCAGTTCTCCCTGCCTGGCATCCTTTGCTTCCTTCTTGTTTACGAAGATGGCAGGTGGCATATCTCAGAAACTAGGTGAGGATGAGGACTCAAGTTCCTTTCCTGTCACATGCATTTCCATCATCCGATCTTCTGAACTTGTTTCCAGCTGACCCAGAGGTCCATGACCCATGAGAAGAAGGGACCGCCACTTACAAAAGAACAGAGCTTCACGGAAGGGGATGTAGGTTCAAGTACATTGTATGCTAGGAAAAATATTGAGTCAAATTACACCCCATGAATTATTTACGGTATTTTTCTTTGCTAAATCTAAGCAAACATTCCCCTTGCACCAAATCTACTCCAGGAGTTTTAACTGTTTATTGTAAAATCAGGCTCACAATGGTCCTTTCATGAAACATTTAGCTGTATGTTTAGCGCTAACAAATATCTCACATATATTATGAATGCTTCCTTATTACAAAGCCAAACATTCAGTCCATGAAACTTTCAGCCCTGTATTCCAAATCATTATGAACAAGACGTTTCCTCTCAGGCAATTTATTCTGGTGATGTGGAACCTTTGAATAAATAGTGACGCTAGTATTTTTTTTAATAGCTGTTTCCCACCACATATTGCAAAGGAAACGTTAACAAGGGCTGGATTCATAACTCATCATTGAACAAGTCACAGATTTAACAACATTTATGGCAAACCATAAATTATTTTATATGCGAACGTTCTGCCACTTGGATAATTTCATTTGGCTGCATGTTCTCCACCCTAATCATTTTAAACAGGAAGATGTCCCATCTATACCACATCCTCCGTCACCACAGGACATTGTAAGAGAGCCGCTTCCGAAGATGGCATGGCATGAGTCTGTAATATCTTAACCTAGCTTTTACTCCCTTGTTTAAAAGGACAGATTTCTAAGATAGAGCAACAACACTACCAGAAGGAGTGCTCACGTCTTACTGTTTCTCTAGACAACTCCTCTGGTCTTCTTGGTTTCCAGTATAGCATTCTTGCCAGGGTGTCGTCATTTTTAGAAGCACTGGGGTTTGAGCCAGGGGCTCTCTTGCTTTATGCTGTTCTATCAATGGCTGCGGACATCGTGAAGGGCTATTTGTTCTGGGATGGCAAGATGCCTCAGGGGGTAAAAGTGTCTTCAGCAAAGTTTGACAACCTGAGTCTGACTCCAGGGGTTCATAGGGTGGAAGGAGATAGATAACTGACTCTTGTATGTTATCCTCTGACATGTACATGAACACACAGACTTACACAGAGAGAGAGAGAGAGAGAGAGAGAGAGAGAGAAACAGACACACACAGAGAGACAGACACACATACACACACAGACATAGAAAGACAGACACACACCCAGAGAGAGATACAGAGACAGAGATACATGTAGAGACAGACAGAGACAGAGAGACTGACAGATCCAGAGACAGACAGACAGACCCAGAGACAGACAGACAGACAGACAGAGAGACACATACACATAGAAGGAGACAGAGACAGAGACACACACACAGAGGGAGAGAGATAGACAGCCAAATACACACACACACACACAAACACACACACACACACCCTACTGGTTTTTCTGGCTGTCTGATTTCTTTTCTGATTTCAGTAGTGTTCTCCAGCAAGAGAGCTCATTCTGTTTTTACCAGTTCCTACTGAACAGTGAGAATAAACTGTATCTCATAAATTTCTGTGTATGATGAAGTCCTGAACTGGGAACACAGTATGGTTTTTGACTAATGTCCATGTTACTTTTTTGTCCTCACAAAAACAGCTATTGCTTTCTTCAGTGTAAGGAATCACATAAGGTCTAGCACATCACATTTTGAGGATAGAGGAGGCCTAGCAAGCCTTAGGAGAAAAGCTTTTATAACATGGTCATTCAGCCCCTGAGCCTTGGATTCCAGCTCAGTGCACAGAAACCATACTGTGGCTCACAACCATCAGTAAGGAAAGGCAAGAACCTGGAGGCAGGAGCTGATGCAGAGGGGTGCTGCTTACTTGCTTGCTCCTGGTGACTTGCTCAGTCTGTTCTTATGGAACCCAGAACCATCCAACCCCATGGTTGTCCCACCCACAATTCATTAGTTAATAAGACAATGTGCTACTGGCTCTGTGCTTACAGCCCCATCTCTTAGAGACAGTCTTCTCAATTGTAGTTCCTTTCTCGGGTGACTCTAGCTTGTGTTACGTTGACATAAATTTCGCCAGCATGCAGTCAGTCATTGATTGCTTTCTCCCTTGGAGTAAAAGTTGTTTTTAAGAAGGAAATTTCTCTGGTGGTTTTGATATTTGAGCCTTAATTTTATGAATGAAACAGAAAAACAAAACAAAACAAAACAAACTTGGGAGCAGTTAAGTGTCCAAACCACATCAATATAGTCTCTGTAGAGAACTGAGGACCAGCATTTATATTTTCTGGAGCTGTTGCCATGTAGTATGTTTGTAATCCCACTGCTGTGCAATGTTAGGACTGAGATAACAGCAACCAGGATTATTACAAGGCCACATTTACAGTTTCTCCTAGAGGTGTTTAGAATGCCGGTCATTTCACCAGAAGCAATCACACCTCAACTAAGTGTGATTTCTGGAGAGTCTACTGCACACTGGAGGGAGTGAAAGTGCAACACTGGACCTGGGGATGTGTGAGCTCACACCTCTGTGATGGTCACCCAGATGAGATAGTACTGTATCAGTGGCTTTCACTTAGCTTAATCTCATGGACTCTTAAGATCAAGACAAAGAGAATCCGTAGGAAGAGAAATGACTCCACAGTGTACTTTTGAAATGATTAGTTTTGAAGTCACCTCTCATAGTTCAACTAATTATGGACAGTTCCAAATGTCTAGCATGGATCATCTTCAAGTGTCATATTCTCCCAGTTAAGAACTAACCAAGGCCAGTGCTCCTTAGTTTCTGAGATCAGACAGAATCAGGTACATTCAGAGTATTGGCCATAGACTCAAGTACCATGTCCTGATAGGCACTTTAGTATGTGGACTTAGAAATATATACTACACAGAAGCCAATTTGGCATTTAAAATTGGGTTACTTTCAAAGCTCTTTGCAAAATCTTTGAGTATGAACAATTCTCCTAATTGAATAGCCTTGTGCGTGTTGGTGTCTATTCATCAGACCTTCACGTCCAGTAGGCAGACAATAATGCGGGCTACTCAGGATCATCGAAATAATTAAAGAATGTGTGCCAAGTGCCAATATCAGTCTACTGCAAAAGTGGATACAAAAGAAATGTAAAAGTCCTTCCCACCTTTTCCTTATTATAGAGTGCATATTGTAAGGTTGAAAATGAGCATACCCCTTCACAAACAGGAACCAAATAAAGTCAGGGGTGATGGCACACATCTTTAGTTCTAGCACTCAGGAGGCAGAGGCAAACAAATCTCTGAATTCAAGGCTAACCAGGGATACATCATAAGATCATGTCTCAAATTTTGTTAAATTAACTAACCAAGTAAATAAAATCCCAGTATTTTTCCCATTTGATTTTTTTTATATGATACATACAGGTTGGGTACTATATAAATGCATATATATATATATATATATATATATATATATATAAAATAGGGAAATAAACATTATTTATTATTACTTATTATTAATAAGTAGTTCTCATGCATTCATTAAGTCCTTAATATCTGATGCCATATGCTGTGTAAGTCAGGTTTTCCTGATGCTGTGATAAGAGATAAGACACCTGACAAAGCAGCTTAAGGACAGAGTGTTAATTTGGGCTCTTGCTTCCAGAGGAGATACAGATCATCACGATTCAGAAATCATAGTGGCAGGGGCATGAGGTTCGCCTGTTTTCTGGGATCTGTAATCCCAAAGCACAAAGTGACCAGGAAGATGATGCTAAGCTGTAAGACATCATAGCCAACCCCTAGTGACCCACTTCCTCCAATAAAGTTCCACCTCTTAAAGGTTCCATGACCTTGATATGGTCTCCAATACTGGGGACTAAGGATTTAAATACACAAACCTGTGGAGGACATTTCACCTTCAATCCATACCTCATGTGACTGGCTGAAAGCACAGAGCGCATTAATTACAATTGTATCATCATAACCGTTGTAGTTATAGGTTGAATGTGAAATCGCTCTCCCAAACTTCTGTGTTTCAATACCTGACCCTCCACTGCAGTATCATTTGGGAAGGTAGGTGATTTTTTGGAATGGTTTTTGGAATGGTTTTTTGGAATGGTATCATTTGGGGAGGTATGTGATTTTTTGGAATGGTTTTTGGAATGGTATCATTTGGGGAGGTATGTGATTTTTTGGAATGGTTGATAAAGGCTGCTCTGAAAGCATCAGTCTTTGAGAGTTATAATCTACCCTACTTCAGGTTAGGTTCTCCATATTCTTCAAGGCACGAATGAGTCATCCTGCAAACTCCAGTTACCATGGAACGAGCTGTCCCAGCTGCCTTGCTTCTCCACCATGGCGAACTTAACCCTTTGGTAGAAATAAGTTGCTTCTGCTTCATATTTTGTCACAACAGTGGGAAAAAAAATCAAATAATTTTATTGCCTCTATTTGTGTATGAACTGACCAATACTTTGTTTCTCTGGAGCTAATAAACTAGTGAGAAAGAAACACATGGACTTGAAAACAGGTAATATGGGCATCTAAAAAAAAAAGTATAATTATGGGGGGTGAGATGGCTCAGTGGTTAAGAGCTCCGACTGCTCTTCCAAAGGTTCTGAGTTCAAATACCAGCAACCACATGGTGGCTCACAACCACCCGTAATGAAATCTGATGCTCTCTTCTGGAGTGTCTGAAGACAGCTACAGTGTACTTACATGTAATAAATAAATAAATATTTTAAAAAGTATAATTGGAAAAAGCATGAATTGAAAATGAAATTGTCTTAAGTATGTCAAATGAGTGATTTGATAAAAGGATGCCAAATGATACGGATGGTGAGTCATGCAACATGCTGCCCGTCTCCACTGGGTGGGGAGGATTGGATGCCTTTTCTGCATTTGTGGCATCAGAACACAAAGAACATGTCACTGGGAAGTGACAAAGCAAGGAAAACTCTTTCCTTTGTGGCATTCACTAGGCACGGAGTCAGTGGAACTTACTGCTAGCATTAGTTAGGAAAGATAAAACAGAAAAGAAGTATCATGTGGAGTGTCCGTAATTCTTGACATGTTGTATTCTGACTCCCACATGTGCATCATGGCATACACACACACACACACACACACACACACACACACACACACATACACACACACTCACACCAAACACAGAAATAAATGAAGAAAAAAATAAGAAATGAGGCCTGGGGCCAGTAACATGACTCAACAGAAAAAGGCAGCTGTCACACAAGCTTCATAGCATGAATTCAATCCATGAATATTATTATAGAAGCAAAGGTCCAGGGACTGAAAGCTGTCCCTGGTCTCTGACCTTCGCTCATCCCCTGTCCCTCTTTCTGTGATACACACACACACACACACACACACACACACACACACACGATAATACTTATTTTTTTTAACTTTAAAAAAGTAAAGTCCCAGGGGAATTGCAGGAGACTTACAATTTTGTCCTGATCTCAGAAATAGGAATGACTGTAGTCCAACAGAGGAGAAAGATTGTTGGAAAGGCAGATTAAGTGGAGGTGAAAGATCAATCGCTAGTGTCAGCTGCTCTGATGCCAATATTGGGAAGTGCTTAAGGACTTCGGTACCACCGTGAAAAGGTGCTGTGATGGGAAGCCATGGAAGAGTCCAAAGCTCATAAGAGAATTTTGGGAAAATGATCTTGACAAAGGCACGCTGACTCAGGTGGGAAGATGGACTCTATAAATGGGAGATTGGGTAAAAGAGTTCTATGACTGTTCAGAAGACAGGTTACCATGGACCAAAAAGCAGAGGCAATAGGAGGAGGTGGCTGGTGAGAGAACAACTTCCACGGGATGTGGGAGCAAGGGACAAGAAGAGAAATCTAAAGTGACACACGATCTTTAACCCCATGAATGTAACAAGGTTTAGATTTCTCTTTCTGCCATAAACATCTAGAAACTGAGGAAAATTAGGAAAAGATCACATTCCCATGTCAGAAAGCTGACAACATGGGACTCTGACCTCTGAGGGGCAAAGGGGGATTTAAAAGTGATTCTTTCATGCACTGGCATTCTGCCTAGAAGAAACTGTTAAACTTCCACACCAAGGAAGGGACCCTCAAGCACAGCTGCCCAGAATTGCTCACTTGAAAGCAGAACACTGTGCAAAGGGGCCAACGTAACACAAGATTGAAGACTACAACAAAAGGGAGTAGAAGGCTATGTTGAAGTACTCCAGAGAGCTGAATGGGTATTCGGCTGAATACCAACCTCTCTGTGTTAGATAAGTGTCTGCAAAGGCAACGTCTTAGCAGGACAATGATCGTGGAGTGTTAAGACTTGCAAAAAGGCTTGACAGAATTCATGCAAAAATGAGAAATCATGTTGCTTTCCACTGGTTAGAATGGAGCCAAGCTAGTCATGATGGCACACACTGGTATGCTGAAAAGATGGGCAACCAGGAGGATCTTGGGGTCAAGGGTAGCCAGAGCTACACTTTAGTGACTGGAGAGGTGACTCGGCAGTGAAGAGCACCTGCTGCTTTAGCAGAAGAACCAGGTTTGGGTTCCAGCACCCAGGTCAGGCAGCTCATAATTGCCCATAACTCCAGTTTGAGGAAACCTGATACCACTCTCTAGTGTCCTTGTGCAAAAGTGCACATACATACAGACAACCAAACACACATACATATGCACATGCACACCACATACACATAAGTAAAAATAAATACTTAAAGTGGAATCAGATAATTCAATACAAACTGCAGTATATAACCAAGATTATGATTTATAAACAATATGATTTATAAAACCCCCTACCATACAGGTTAATCTTAACCTGCCTTTAAAATATATATTTGTATCCACACAGGGGAGACAGATGGAGTGGGAAAGAGAGAGAAGAATAATTTTTTAATGAGAGAGAAACCAATAACTCCAGGAAGCTATAGATTTTTAAAAAAATAGCAGAAGAGGAAAGCCAAGCCACATTGAAATAACCAGATCAATGAGAAACAACAAAAAGAGATTTAAAATCACCACTGAATTTGTCTTGTGGGGAGCAGAGAGGTACAGGGGCTAATTATGTGGTGCAAGCTGACTTCAAACTCACGATTAGCCTCCTGGTTCAACCTTCTGAATACAGAGAGTATGTGTGTGCCAGAAGCCCTGGCTAATCCTTGAAATTCTGAAAATGAAAATTATATAATTTTAATAGTCCATATGTTCAATAAAATCTTTAAAAGGAGACAAAAACTGTTTTTTTTGCACGGAAAGAAAATGAAAATACAACATGTTGAATTTATAGGAAGTCGTTCAAATGGTATCTAGGGGGAAATTTGCTAATTTAAGTACTTGTGCTAAGCATTTAAGATGCAGAATCTTGTCAGTTACCTAATTTCCCACCTGAAGGAAGTGAAAAATAGAGTAAATGAAACTAAAAATGAAATTAAATAGTAAAACTAAGAGCAGAAATGAGTAAAGTAGAAAGAAAGTAGATAATTCCAAGGCTTTGGAATTATAAACATCAATAAGAATAACAAACAATTAACAGAATGTGACAGTGTACATACGGGGTAGAGTACATCAGAGTCTGGAATTGAAAATGGGATGCCCCCATGGAAGGAATGTATTAGGAACTTTGCGTCAATGATTATGATATTTTAGCAACAATAGAATTCTTCAGACACAGATTTCTAAAGCTCTCTTGAGAAGAGGAAAACTGAAAATTCCATATCAAGAAGCTAAAATTGGGGCATGGGAGATGACGCAGTCAGTAAAATGCTTGCCACCCAAGTGTGAGGACCTGAGTTCAGATCTTCAACACCCACATATACCAAGTGTGGTAGGGAGCATCTCTTACCCTAGTGCTCAGGCAGAGGCATATGCAGGGAGAGCCCCAGAGATTGTTGTCATTCAGCCCATCCCATCTGTGAGTGCTAGGTTCTACAAGAGACATTGTCTCAGTAATGATAACAACAACAACAATAATAATATGTTAGGAATAGAAGAAAGTACCTGATATGGACCTCTGACCTCTGCATCCATGTGCATACCTATGCACAGAGGCCCACATGCATACACACAAAGAAATCTAATTCATAAAGTAAACCTTCAAAAATCTATAATCCTTGCACAGTTCTTGACAACTGACAGCATAATGCCAACCATGGAGACTCTTCAAGAAAGCAGAGGCCAAGCAGAGTCTCTCAACTTGACTTGGAAGGCAGCACTGCCCTGCTAAGAAACAAAGGCACATGTCATTTATTAACATAAATATACATATTTCATAAAGGAAGCAGCATTAGCAAGATGCTGGCAAGCAGAATCAGCATCTCAGATCTGTTTCTTAATGAGTAAAGTTTATCCCCAGAAAGCAAGGTAAGTTCAACCTCTGAACATTCATCAAGGAGCCAGGGAGATGGCCCTGCCAGACAAGACCCTAGTTCCCAAGCCCAATTACCTGATTTTGATCACTAGAACTCACATAGTGAAAAGAAAAAAACCAAACTACTACAAACTCACCTCTGACCTCTACACACATGTACTGGATAATATATGCCCACATGTTTATGTGCACACACACACACACACATACACAATGCAAAAAAACACAAAAATATGAAATGAGTAAAATTCAGTCGGAGTAATACACCCAAAATTATAGCTGTAATCATAATTATTGGTCAAACACTAAATGTTGACCCTAAATTTGTGAGCAAGTCTAGAATGCTCGTCCTCACGATGTTTATTCTAACAGGAACTCCAGTCTTAGGCAATACAATAAGCCTGGGCAGGATGCAGGAGTGGAGTTGGGAGGACATAAGTAAACGTTCTTCATTTATATTTTCTAGGTATGTATAAAAACAACAAAACAAAACAAACCTAAAACAACAATAACAACAACAAAAAACAAACCACGTAAGCCATGAGAAAAAAGGCTCCCGGGAGCAAGTGAGTTCATCCAGGTCACAAAATGCAAAGGTCAACTGCACCTCAATGAAGTCTTTTAAAATGTTTGGAAGTTACACTGTGCAGTGTAACATCACATACAATTGTGTCAAACTCAGGAGGAGATTTAGAATAAATTTAACAAAATACACTGAAGATCTGTACATCAAACCTCAACAGCCCTACTGAGAAAGATGAAATAGTACAAATGGATGACTATGCCACCCTCATAGACTGAAATATTTACTTTTACAAACATGAAGATTGCCTCCAAATTTACCTAAATTCAATATAATGGCTAATAAAATCTAAGTAGCTTTTTGTAGGAATAAGGTTTTTCTAAGTTACAGGGAATTCAAATTCTTTACAATACTAGTGGCCAGAAATAATTGGGGGATTGTTTGATATTGATATTAAGCAATCTAACAATCTATAATAGCAGTAGCTTAAAGGAAAAAAGAAAACCACACACACACACACAATCATATCAACAGATACAGAAAAACAAAACTCCTTAAACATCCAACATTAACTTGTAACAGAGACTATTTGGTGGCTTATAAATACAGGAGCTCTTCCTCAACTTTGTAGGGAGTATCACAAGTTACTGTTATCATCATAGTTTAAAAGGGCTATGACAGCTGTCACTCAATGCCAAAGCCCAGAGGAAGAAGCAGTAAGGAAAAACAGGAGACATCAGAGGAGGAAAAGGCAGAAGAGGAAAAGGAAATATGGAAAAGAGCAGAAGAAATCAAAAGAAAAATTTGGGCACATAAAGTATGAAATGCAATATTCAAAGAAATACTATCTGTTTCCACCTTGGATGCGTTACTTACTTGAGCTGCTTCTGTGACCATAGCAACGTTTAGAAGGTAGGGAGTTCTTTTGGCTTACAGTTGAAGGGGATACAGTCCATTGTTGCAGGGAAGGGATGCCATCAGGAGACAGAAGCAGATGGTGACATTGTATCTACAGTCAGGAAATGGAACACCAAGGGCTGCTGCTCAGCCCACTTTCTTCTTTTCAGTGGGTCTGGGAACAGAGCCCAGGGACCAGTGCTGCCCACATTTAATATGGGTCTTTCCCTCTCATTAGCATAATCCTCATTTATTGAGGTTCCATAAAGGTTGGGTCAGTGAGAGGTCAAAACAGGGCCGCAAGTCAGAAAGCTGTTGGCATGGAAGTGTCAAAGGCAAGTAAGACTCTCTCCTTTCTGATTAAGAGTCTCTCCCTTCTGATATCCGGTGCTAACCAACAGTAGAAATCCTTTGGCGTGAGCATTATAAAAATGTAAGGATAATGTACTAGGCCTTGGCGAAGTGCTTGAAGCACTTCAAAGACAAAGGAAAGTGTTTAAATTTCAAAGAAGGCAGCCATTGATCAAGTTAAGAGTCCAAAGAAACTACCAATTACAGATAGCTCCCTGAATGTGTAAGATTGTTGCCTGGTTCTTTTTAACAAATGCTTGCCCTAAAATGGGATCCATTTATAAAGGTTAGAAAATTCAAACTAAGGATGAGTCTAATAAAACTCATCAGAAGAGATGATTCCCAACACATGCGTTGACTCTGCCCGTCACTTGGATATGCAGAGCTTCATGGGGAGATAAAAAGCAAACCTGCACGAACACAGAAAACCTCGACGGCACATACTTGGGTGACACTGAACATGAGATCAGTCATCCTGAACTAACAGAATGAAAAATAATTCAGGTCTTATCTTAATTCTTTAAAACACTGAGGGCTTTGGTGGCGCTGTGCTAAGCAAAAGCACAAGAGGACGGCCAAGTGGAGACCTAGCTGGTATGACTATTCTTCAATCCCCTTTTCTAGAAATCAGGTTCCCTGTGCCATGAAACACAGAGGGCTCTCTCCTGACCTGACTCCCTACCTTTCAGAGACTAGTTTCCTTTCTAAGCCTTTGGGACCTTAGTTCTTCCACAACTACAATTCACTCTGAAAATCGACCTGTTTGCTCGCTTGCTTGCTCACTTGCATAACTGGATTTTGAAGCAGGGTCATACTATACAGCCCAGTTGCTCTTCTTCTTGTATTCACCATGTATCCAAGGCTGGCCATGAACTTGCATTCCCCTTCAACCTCTCAGGTGCCAGAGTTATAGGTATGTGCCACCACAGACAGCCATAAATCTGCTCCTAATAAGCCCCACTTCTGTTTCTCACATGAAAATGTCCTTATCTGATTCCCATGAGCACTCTTGCTGAGAGACATGATGATTTAATAACTTCTGCCATGCATTTGCAAACTACATGAGCAAACCATTCTCTAACTGAAAGTTTATGTTCTTTTCCCCTTGACTGTATATTTTTATTCGGTTTCTCTCATGCAGCCTCATCCTACTGAAATATGTGCCTGCGGTCTTCAATCACGCAGCCAGACTCAGTTGCAACAGTAGTACTCACACTGAAGATTTGAAATAGAGTAAAGGGAGTGACACACAAGGATTTGTGATTTTTTTTTTCTGAATTGAATTATCATTACAGATTTTACCCTACAACTGAATCAACTATATGATGCATTATACATTTTGGTTTTGAAGTTAGTGGATGCTATAAATAAATATTACATATTGGAAATATCTCTTGGAATAATAAGAAAAAGACTTTTTCTCCCAATGAGTTTGTGCTTCTAACAATGACTGCTACTTATGGTTAGAAAAACGCAGGGGACTTGGCAAGGTGGCTCAGCCAAAAAGAGTGCATTCTCCTCTTGTAAAGGACATGAGTTCAGTTTCCAGGATTCACACATTTCACGTCCACCTGTGACTCCAGTTCCAGGAGATCTAGCACCTTCTTGTGACTCCCATCACTCTCGGATCAGTGTGGTAAACATACATACACTCAGGCACACACGCACATAGAATATATATTTAAACAAAGACAAAGGTTTCCGATAAATCTATAACTAATGGATTGGGACAGGCTAGCTAGAGCCCACACAAGTGGGCTTAGCATTGGATTTTTTTTTTTTTAGTTTATTTGAAATTTGCTTGGCATTATGAAATTGGACTTCTACCTTTTATGCATTTATGTTATTTATAAATATGAATGTGCACATGTGTCAGGGCATGGAGGTGGAGGTCAGAGAACAACATTTATGAGTCCATTCTCTCTTTCCACCACGTGGGCTCTGAGGATGGAACTCATTCAGGTTGTTAGGCCTGCCTCAGCAAAGGCCTCTATCAACTAGTCATCTCACTGACCCAACACTAATTTTTAAGAGGGGAAAACAACTTCTAGAATAAGCACAAGGGAAGATAAAAGAGCCCAATGTGTTGTGACTTACATTAAAAAGAGAAATAGAGGGATATAATACATCATTATCTAGCAAAAATTAATCAGATAGATTCAAGAGACTCTAAATAAATGCTCAAGAAAATGATGGTTAATGTGAATATGTGTTTCTTTTCTAGACAGTTCAGTATTGCTACTTTAGAAATAAACTTGAAAAATCTGCTTTGTCTTCTTTTAGATGAAGAGACACAGATGAGACCATAACCTCAGTTGACGCCCACGGTCTCTGCTTATGGATCTGTTTGCCCTGGTGCATCCAGCCCTGGTGACTCCAGATGAGTAGCATTTTTTTTTACAGTTGAAGAAACCTGAGGAATGAAAGATAGAGTAGATGTCTGATGCCCAGTCCTCCCTGAAGAGAATACAAGGGAACTGAGGTGCTGCCAAGCCCTCTTACATCCTGGTCCCCCAATCCCTTGCTCCACCCTCGTGGCGAAACCTTTGCACAATCCCAGGTGAAGGGTCCCAAGCATGTATGGCTGAGAAAAAGGAAAGAGAAGCCACCATGGGCTAATCTTCAGTCTTATGTCACCGGCGTTTCTTTTGCAGTTTCTTTCTCAGAGCTGCTAACCCAGGACAGCCAAAGACGTTGAGAATGTGAAACTAGATCTTTTGTATATTCCTAGGTTGAGTCTGTGCAGCACACAGTGTCAGATGTTTTGTCTCCACATTGCCAAACATCTGGATTGCATGAAGGATCCACTAAATGAACTTGACATTCATCTTGTTCCCTGCTTAAGGGTGTCTTTTACTCCTCCTGGCTGTGAAATGCCCCCTTTGATATCAGTAGCAGGTCTGAGTGTGAAGTCAGCTGTGTGCACCATGACACACACAAACACACCCTACTCAGCTTGATCTTTCCATCCTTCCTTTCCACTTGCTTTTCTAAACTCTCTTGGGGACTTCGTATTTTGGGGCCATGTCAATCAGCAAATGACAGATCAGGTGGGCATCTTGTCAGTCACCCTAGACTTCAGTTTCTTCCACCTTATCAGGTCTGTGACTTTTGCCTGCTCTCTGTTTACTCTCAGAAGGTCCATCTCTGCTCTGTGCTGGTATCTTCACCCTATTGGTACCACAGGAAGTTAGAGGGAGGCAGCACAGCCCATCCCGGTGGGTGCCACACGTTATAAAGGAAGTAGCATAATGAGCCGCCTTCCGTCGAGGGCTCTCCAGGTCCCCCAAATCTTTCTCAAATATGATTGTTTATAAAATGTTTGATAAAAATAAATGATGCTTTCGATTTAAACAAAATTTCACACTGTTACTGGTTTTAATAACAGTTTTGACAGATGAGATTTTCGTCATCTGTTTTTTTTTTCTTTGTGAAGGCTTCTTCAATAAACTAAAAATGCTCTAAACTAACAGATGTGCTTTTAAAGTAGGGTTTGAGAGTGAGACGTCAGGAGCTGAGGCTTGTCAAAGGCTTCAGCAGAGAATTTTACTCCCGGCATCAGAAAGCCCTGGTATCGGGAAAATCACACACCCAGTGACTGAGGGCTAAGGAGAGAAACTGCTTCTATACCAAGGTGCTATTTCTCTCAGGCCCAGACTCAATCTGTGCGTGTTCTTCCCGGCTCTTTGATCCTGCAGTGTGCGGGACTCCTGCGAGCAGAAAGTGTTAAGATGTCAACTGGAACTTGTTGGAGCCGATGCTGATGTTTGACAAGTTGATGATTTGTGACTATTTTCCCCCATCAGCTCAAAAACTAATGAATTTTTTAGCAATATTCAGTTTGTAATAATTATTTTTGTCTGAATATATCAGAGTTGAAGGTTGACTGTAAGTACCCTGATTTTGAAATAGCTCTCTAGCTTCCAAATTACAACAGCTCAATAGATTTCCTTCCTTCTTGAAGTGAGGGGTGGGGCAGCATACTGGCAAATCAGATTGTCAGTGACAGTAACCCTCAAGCTCCGGTCAACCAAGAGTGAACGCAAAGAACACATTCTGTCAAGCTCTTCTACGATCTACATAAAAATCTCTTCCCCCCAAATGCATATATTGAAGTGTATTAAACACGCTCTCATGATCAGGCTAAGGAATTGAAAAACAGCAATTTGTATCTTATCGTTCCCACTGATATACTCTTACACCTCTCTCTCTCTCCTCTCTCTCTCTCTCTCTCTCTCTCTCTCCTCTCTCTCCTCTCTCTCTTCTCTCTCTCTCTCTCTCTCTCTCTCTTCTCTCTCTCTTCCCCCCCACACGTGTTTGTGTGTGTTGTGTTGTGCGTATTTCATCAAGTAATCATTTAGTCCACAATTCTATACTTTTCTTGACACAAGCACAAATTATCAGTGAGTGGCTGCTTCTAACCTCATGAGCCTTTCTCGGTGGCTCTGGTCAAAGATCCTAGAGACGGAGCTAGGACAACCCCGAGAGAAGCACGAGCTCCCTCCTTCTAGCATCCTGGAAATTGCCAGAGGCAATCCTCTTGGGTATCATGAGGTTCTGCCCAAGAGAGGGCATAGTGGGAGAGCTCAGGCTGTCTTGGCTAGACTTCAGCCAGAGGCATATTTGGAAGACCTCAACAACAGATGTTCTATGGAGGAAAGAGTCAGTGTACTCTTTGGAGCTACTTTATTGGGTTCTAACATCTCCTACCCTTCCAACTACTATTCCACCCCAACTCCTTCCAATCCCACAACACGAGGTAGGAGAGAATGAAGGTGTGAGAAGAAGCAGGGCATTGAACTCTTTAAAAGACGACTTCCTGCTGATTAAGGGCATCACCTTCCTTGGGGCACATCCAATCTCCATGGTCAGAATATCTCCAACCACTAATCTAGCAAAACAGCAATAGAAAAAGCAGCCGCAGAGACAGCAGCAGGAAGAGCAGCAGCCACCACGGGCCCTCTCAGGGCTCTCCTATTTATACCCTCCCCAGAGGTCCCAGATTTAAACTATCTGCATCTGGCAAAAAATCACACTCCTCCCAAAGCACGAGACAGTCATGGTTAATGGCTGTGGACAAACTGAAGCAGCCCCATATCCCACACCTGGGAGTAAAACACAAACATATTTATGCAATATAACTGGGCTTTTTAAGAAACCTAAATTCTCACTGTAAGAGCTGCAGAGGAAGGTAGGGAAATCCCAGCTTCTAGGCCCACAAAGGCCTTAAATGAGAAGCATCAGGTAGTCCCCAGCCAAAACCCCAAATGTCATAGTCAGATAAGACTTGAAGTGCTGTGATTGAAGGAAAGGGACATTGTATTCATGACTTGTTTGGAAAACAGGGTTTGGCTACGTTTGCTGGGAAGGAGGCAGGACTTAAGCTCCTCGAATCGGGGGCTTGAACCTGGCAAAATTGAAGTCCTTGCTGGAGTCTAGGCTCTACCACACATGAAGCTGGCAGGCTGTCACCATGAAAGGGATAGTATAGGTCGATAGGGACATGCACAGTGAAGCAGGCTTGTGCTGTAAGACCTCAGTGTGGCACCATATCCGCATCTGTCACCCTGCTGGACCCTGGGCTCGTTTGAAAGATGCTACATCACATTCTTCTTTGGGTCTTCAGCACCCACATCATTTCTGCACATGGAAGACCTTCTCCTGTGCTCCTAAAGGAGGACCATATGAGCCATGATGGAAAAATTAGTCAAGGAAAAATTCTGAGAGCGTGAGAACGCACAGTTTATCCGGCATTCGAAACACAGTTTCACCAGAATTCTGCCTTTAGAGTAGAGAGCATTGCCTGACGATGACAGTGACGTGTCTTTCTAAATATGAATCCTGAACACTTAAAATATAACCCTGTGTCTTCATCCTTTAGAGCTTCTCAGACTGTCTTGATTATTTTTTAACCTGTCAACTCGACTAGACATGTCATATGGTGAGAAATAGAACTACAAAGAAGATAAATTTAGGGGTTGGGGAGATGTCTCAGGGCCTAGAAGCACTTGCTGTAGCAATCTGAGGATGTGAGTCTGGGTCCCAGCATCATGGAAAGGCCAAGTGGGATGGAGTGGCCCCTCTGGCCCAGCACTGGGCAGGGCGGGCAGGTTGCTAAGAGGTAAACCCACCCAGACCAGTGGGCTCCCTGTTCTCTCTCCCAAAAGAAAACCAGACGCAAAATGATTAAGGAAGGTACCAGTGTGGACCACGAGCCTCCACTACATGTGAATACATACAATGTACACAGAGAAAGTAAAGGGAGGGGGGACTAGTTCAGGGGGAAGGAGATTTAATGTAAACTATGAGACTTAAGTGAGACTTAAAGGATATAATTGACTTTTGTGTTTGGTTATTTGTTTGTTTGAACCTTTTTTCCCCCCAGCCTATTGGAGAATCAGAGTTAAGTGTTTCTCTTTTTATCTTAGTTGGGAAGAACTTGCAACTTTGTATCAATCTTTCCTTCCCCCCCCCTCATGACTGTGCTTCTGTGGTCTATTTATATCTTCCCTCAGCATCTTTAGCTTGCTCTCCCTCCCCTTCTTCCTACCTCTGAATGCATCTGGTACCAAGGACTGTCGCTAGCTGTTGAGGGTGCATCAGTTCAGAAAGGCAGACCTCTGTCCTCAAGGACATGGGGAAAGCTACTCTTATAAAATATACAACACATCAGCTCCTTCCATCACTTCCCCTGTCCATCGAGGATTTCCTTCTCACTGCATCTACAGTCCCCTTGGGAAGGGCCAAGGGGTTCCTGTCCTTGCCATCACCACTCAAGCCTCCAGTCTGGGGTAATTATATGTCTTGGGGCATGTAGCAAAGCTTGGGGTAGCATATTGAGTGTTACCCTAGATGCTTTTATTTTTAATAATGAGCTGGACCACCAGGTGCTAAAATGGCTTCCTCATCCCTCAGAAACCTAGAGGAAAGTCATCTTTTCACATCCTGCTCCCCTTTTGGGGGTACTTTTGTCTTTCCTCTTGGCCTCAGGACCGATAATATCTCAAAATTTGACCAAGGCTGAGAATAGCAAATATGTGTGTCTCCAAGTCTTTTCAACTCATACTCTGATGCTTTGAATATGTTTGGCTCACGGAATGGCACTATGTAGAGGTGTGGCCTTGTTGGAGTGGGTGTGGCTTTGTTGGAGGAAGTGTGTCACTGTGGGCTTGGGCTTTAAGATACTCATCCTAGCTATCTGGAAGCCAGTTTTCTCCTGTTTGCCTTTGGAACAAGATGTAGAACCCTCAGCTCTTACCACATGTCTGCCTGAACGCTGTCATGCTCCCTCCTTGATGATAATGGACTGAATCTCTGAAAACTGTAAGCCAACCCCAATTAAATGTTCTCTTTTATAGGAGTTGCCTTGATCATGGTATTTGCTCACAGCATCAGAAACCCTAAGACACACACTAAGACTTACAAATCTTTTTCACCCTTTTTCTTGAATTTATGTATTTAGTTGTATTATACTGGGATAGGGAAGAGGGAAAGTTGGGAGATGTCCCAGAATATAAGGAAAGAATTGCGACTATCCAAGGCATCGAAAAATATCTGTAATTATGCCAAATGTTCCACCTACATATAATCCAGTCACCTTCTGTGTAAATTACTAAGAAATGGGGTAAATAACAGAAATGGAAGAATTTGGCCAGTGATGGGTACCTGGTTCCTTCTAACAGGTAACAGAACCTTGATAACAGCAAAAGTTCGGCTTTACCCTATTTCTCTACTTGTATATGCATGTTTTATACCTAGACAGTGCTTCCTTCTTCTCTTCTTTCGTCTTTTACAATAAGCACAATCATTTATTCTTTCATTGTTGGCAGGAGGCACATGTTGCCGTGCACTGTGGAGGTCAGAAGACAACGATTACAAGTGAATTCTATCCTTCTGCATTGTGGGTCTCAGTGATCAAACTTGGACCATCCAGCTGGGTAGCAAGCACCTTTACCCACTGAGCCCGCTGTCTTCATCTCTGCATCCTGACTTCTATTTTCACTGCCATAGACAACCAGGCTCCTCGGGTTTACCAAATATTCCCTACCTGGCAATCTGACCTCACTCTTACTCATATCTGTAAAGTCTGATCCCTGTGTCCATCTCATGATTATTTACCATGTTGTTACCCCCTCACTAATCTCACAAATACATTGAACAGGAAACCTTTTTTTTTTCTTTTTTTATGTATTAGTACACTGTTGCTGTCCTCAGACACACCAGAAGAGGGCATCAGATCCCCGTTTCAGATGGTTGTGAGCCACCATGTGGTTGCTGGGAACTGAACTCAGGACCTCTAGAAGAGCAGTCAGTGCTCTTAACTTCTGAGCCATCTCTCCAGCCCAGGAAACCTTTTGATAGGTGACTGTGATAACAGTATACTATCTTTGTTAACTTATATAATTCTACCCTGGTAGGGCCAGAAGGAATTGCTTCTTTCAGCCATCTGGGATCAAAGTCCTCAGAAAAATCTGAAAACCTGGAAGTTGGAGAATTACGTTTTATCCTCAGCAATCAATGACCTTGGAGAATCACTCGGTGGTTTCATTGTAACAATGAAGGTGAACCATCAAGGTGAAGACTCAAGATGTTCAGTAGCAGCAACCCTTAGGGATCGTCGATAGACGCCAAGCAAACAGGCAAATTCTCCGTTGTCCTACAACGGGCTGAGAGCACCACACCAATGAAGAGTAAACAACACGTGGCACATCTGAGGGGTGTCGCTTAAGAATATATACAAAGAATATACTCTAGGCAATGAATGAGAAAAAGACTACAGGGGAAGGCCAGCAATGTCATGGCAGCAACTTTGAAGAAGGAACACCTGCTTACACATCAGGCTCTCCTCCTATTGCCTGTGAAGATAGACAGTGAGCCACCAAATAGGAGGAAACTCCACTGAGAAACTGTGTCACAAACTTCTTCTCAATCCTCTGGTGACCAGTTAGGACGTATGTATCCCTAGCAATATTTATTCTCCATTGCAGTCTCTTAAACACATGGCCTCATACGCTGATCATCCTAACATTCTATTTGTCTACAAAACAGATTTTTAAAGCCTCCACTGCATGCCCCGTACTTGAAGTAACAAAAAGAATGAGCTATTTCTGAACCAAAGAAGCACCATCTTTGGGTCTTTTTTTTTTTTTTTTCATACAAAACCAGCGAGGACAACTCCATGTTAACTACTATGAATGTGGATCTGAGGGTTAACACTGTCAACTTGGCATTCTCTAGAATTACTTAGGAGACAAACCTCTGTTCATGTCTGTGAGGGCCTTTTTAGATTTCATTAAGAAAAGAAGGAAGGGAGGACAGAAGGGAGGGAGGGAGGGAGGGAGGGAGGGAGGGAGGGAGGGAGGGAGGGAAGAAGGAAGGAAAGAAGGAAGGAAGGAAAGAAGGAAAGAAAGAAAGAAAGAAAGAAAGAAAGAAAGAAAGAAAGAAAGAAAGAAGGAAGGAAGGAAGGAAGGAAGGAAGGAAGGAAGGAAGGAAGGAAGGAAGGAAGAAAGAAAGAAAGAAAGAAAGAAAGAAAGAAAGAAAGAAAGAAAGAAAGAAAGAAAGAAAGAAAGATGGATGATGGGAGGGAGGGAGGGAGGGAGGGAGGAAGACTCGCCGTTGTGCATAAGGGTGGCATCAGCCCATGATCTGGGGTCTGGAACTGAGCATAAAGAAGTAACTGAGCTGAATGGCAGCGTTCATTTCCAGCCGCCCCATCCGCACCCCACTTCCTTACTGCAGATCCAGTGTAACCAGCCACCACACGATCCAGCCACACTGACTTAGGTCCTTGTTGTAAAGACTGTACCCTCAAACAATGAGCAAGGTAAACTTCATTAAGTTCCTTCTGTCTGGTATTTTGTCACACCAACAAGAGCTGGCCTTCTCTGAAAAGCACTCTCAGGGGGCGTGGACCTTGTCTCTGCGGCAAACTCTTCCGCCACAAGTGCCATACTGTTTAGACATTCTAATTGTCTCCCTTGCATTAGCAGCATCTCCTCTGTGGTACTATAATCTACTTAAGCGCAAGGTTCTGTGCTTACACTCATTCTTTTCGGTCACACACAAGACAGGGGATTACTTCCTTAGCTTTGCACTCAAAGACCTCTTTTATCTGAGGATAAGTCAAAGGACGCTAAAGACTTGATTGATTTCGGGGATTAAATGCAAGACTGGAGACATTTCCCCTTAGTGAAAAATTCTTAGTTCTTTAATAACAAAACCATCACTGCAATTTATATTAAAAATTGAATTTTAAAAACATGTTTGAGTGTGAAGAGGGGAGAAAACATTGCTAGTCCTATGACATTTTAATGCTTCGTCTCTTCAAAAATTTATTATCAGCTTGGTTTTCTTTCACTTAACTGTGCTTGTAATTTTTCCAATTAGCTCCAAACTCCATTCCCATTACATCGCCATCTTAGAGGACTATTAGGACAAATCTTTCTACAACCTATTGCACTAATGATAACTCTTATGATCTTATTTAGATTTTTTTCTTTAATGTGCAAGAAAGAAAATTTCCCTCCTTCAAGGAAAGCTGCTTTTCCGAATACTACCTTTGGGTAAAGCTGGCCCAGCGGACTCACTGGTTGTCACCTATGGATTTCCTTATATGATGAGTCAACCTGGGTGTGAATTGTGGCGCATACCTGTAAACTCAGTACTTGGGAGGCAGAATGACCAATGAGAATTCAAGGCTCGATCTTGAGACTGCATCAAAGGGGACAAGGATGCTCCACTTGTCCTTTTAAAAAGCACCATGAGAACATGAAGCTGGTATTGGCGGGGGGGGGGGGGGGAGTTTCTGTGTTGTAATAACTGCTGCCGTAGGGGAGGGAGGGTCCAGGAACAGGTGAAAATAGAATTCTCCAGAGGCAGCTGGCATGAGACAAGCTGCCCATGACCTACTTCTTGGACTCTATGATAGAGAGACGTGTAAGTACGAGACACGCCTTCTGGTCCTGACCAGAAAACCAGCAGAGTCATACAGAGTCAGGAAAATGCTAGAATCCCACTGAGGGAAGCCAGCGTCTGCAGTTAGGAGTACCACAGAGTTCCAATAATCCATAGAGGGTGTAACTAGATCACTCTGTGAATGGGATTGGGTGGTGTCAGGCAGCCTGGACCTCCAGCTGAAGGAGATTACTTGTAAGTAACAGATCAGGAATGACAAGGACTCTATGGGAAGTCAAGGCTCCGGGTGGGACCAGCTTGCACGAAGCTCTGTGTCTGATCCCTAATGCTGCACGTAATCACAAGTCTGTGGTGGTAGCCACAAGAGGACCGGCTTCAGGTCATCTCTAGCTACATAGCAAGTTCAAGATGACTGGGATCTAAGAGATCTCTCTCAAAAAAAAAAATCATTCAAAACGTCATACATGTAGCTGTATTTTAGGTAAACCTTCCAAGTCACCAACAGTAATATTTAAAGTCAGACGTCAAGGTGGGAGGCAGTTTTTTTGAGACCCCAGTTCACATACCTTCTTCTTGCTCAGAGGCCAGATCCAGCACAAACATTTGTTCCAAAGAGAGGTCCATTCACTTGCTTTTCCCTGCTTACGATTGGAGCCAGGATAGGAGACTACAAACCTGGCCCTTTTTAGTAAAGCTTTATTGGGACAGAGAGGTGTAATTCGTTTCCGTATCATCTAGATCTGGTTTTGTACCAAGACTGCACAGTTGAACAGGGACAGGGGTTATGGCGGCATGCAACATCTAAAGCATTTACTACCACGCAGAGAATGCTTGCTAACTCCCAGAGCGCTGTGTAGTTCAAGACCACTGCGCTTCATTCCCTACGTTATTCACTAAGCAGAGGGCTTTGTGCAAATCACTTGAACTCCCCGGTTCTCCTGTCTCAGAACTCATAGTGCCACTCATTACATCCCTTCTTCTAAAGACCCCATAGCTGTCGTAAGCAATCTCAACCCTGATACAGACTTTGAAGTCTCATCCTTAACCCGGAACTTCTTCCACACACTAGTCATCCAAGTCCAGGGTCAGATGCATGGAATGTCCCTGGCCCAGTGTCTACTGAGCAATAAGCATCACATAATATAGAACAATCAATTATTGCTATCAGTCACGTGGTGACCATTTCAGAATCTCCTTCAAGTAGTTCATTTCTAATATGTCCCAATGTGTGCACTCTTGCAAAAAATAAATAAATAAATAAATAAATAAATAAATAAATAAATGTCTAGCAATCTGGACACTGGTCAGAACCAGTAGAATCTGAACAAGGTACTTAGTTTTAATAATGTCAATATAAAAAGATTTTAAGAAGATCTCTTATCATTTTTTATTGCTGACCATCTCCATAGTATCTTGTAAATTGCTTTAAATATGCTTTACACGGGTATTTAAAGTTTTTTGTAGGCCTCTGTCAAATGCAGATAAGGGCTGTGAAGGGAAAAATTTACATTTCATCAGTATTAAAAATTTATTAAAACTCATGAAAATGCACTTTATTGTGCGTGTGTGTGTGTGTGTGTGTGTTTATATTACAATCCCTGGGATATACTCAGGTGAAAAAAAATCATCTCACATTTTCTGCTTATCAACTCAAAGTCTCTCTTCAGCTCCGAACTCTATCCATTGCATCCTGTCTTCCGAGGAAGTCTAACTGCAGTAATCTAGACCCGGGAAAAAAAAGGCTTTAAAGTCTTCCCATAGGATGTGTGGGGTGGAGAGAGATGGAACGTTAGTGTCAAAGAAGCATATTATTTGATTCTCAATATAATTAATAAACTCTTTCTCTTCCCCACAGGAGTCTCCTAAATCTCCGACTCTTATTTGTGTTGAAGCAGAAGATTTGGCTACTTACCTAGCAGAAAGGGGGGTAAGAATCTGAAAAGGGCTTTAAGTATTTAGTACTTTAAACCCTGCATAAATTGGAGATTTGAATAAAAAATCAGCCCTGGTATTTTTCTATGAAAACAGTGAACAGAAGGAATATACAGGCTCAGAGGAATTAGCGTTTTATGCCAAACATCAATCAATCCGGCTTTAGAAGCCTATTTATAATACTGTGGGGGTTCTGGACAGTAGCACTTCACACTGTGAAGACCAACCCATGACATTAGACGGTGAACAATTGAAGTCTTGACAAATAATTAAAACTCTGTTTGAAAATGGAGACATTTTTTCCCACAGCTTTCGAGAGCGCGCGCGCGAGATGTCATCGATATTCAAGAGTGTAAATATTGACTAGTTATTGCTGCTAGCCAGAAGGAGAAAATTCCCTTTGAAATAATAATGTGGAGTGTGTGTATATAACATATACATATGTATGCACACACATATGCATGGAGATGTTAAATATATAGTCATATAGGGAGAGAAAATATAGATTTCACTTTATATGACAGTTGAATAGCTATGCTTTAAACAACCTATGTTCCCTGCCAGTGCCGTTTGAGTGTGAGTATGTATGTATGTGTGGATATGTGTATGTGTATGATATGCAAAGAGACATGAAAATATTTCTGAAAAATTTTATCCATGATTTTTTTTCTATAACATGATGAGAGACATTAGAAAGCAGCGAGCATCTCATCTTAAAAACCTTCTGTGTTGTTTAACTTGCGATCTAGAACTATATACTTTTAGAGCTTGAAAGGACAGAATTAATAACCGTGTCTAGTTTTCATAATATTTTAAGCCCACCTTAAATCCTTTTGGGGTGCAGGCAAGGCACAACTAATACATCAATTAGAATCCTGGAAACGGCTCCTTAATTTGACCATTTTTCATTTAAGAGACATGAGAATTAAATTTTTTTTAAATTAAGAAAATCCTTCATGAGTATTATTTCAGGATCCTCATTAAGCGGAGAACTATTAGAGATCTCGGCAACGCTTTGGCAATATGGAGAGAGGCAGAATAAACAAAGGCCGTTACCTTTCTGCATGGCGCTTCCAATACCTCTCTGGCACCTGCGTGCATTCCATCAGTTAGTGCAGCGCCTCGTGGGATGCACAGAGAGAGCGAAAAAACAAGGTACACGGGAAAGAGAGCAGTCTGCATGGCGACTGCGGCCCAGAGAGGTGAGCCTCACCCCAGGTGAAATGCACTGTGGACTTGGGGAGGCCCCTGGAAAAGAGGATCGCAAAAGAAATGGCATTAGGGAAGGGATAAAAAAAAAAAGAGAGAGAGAGAATGACCTGTCGTCTGTTTCGAGAACAAAAACCAGAGAATGGGTGTGAGATTGTGGCCCGGACTGATTAAAGTTTGGCGTGGTTTTGCAAAGGGCTCAAGCTCCACGCTAGGCTCTGTGAACGTCTGACTCCACCAAAGTCACACACGCCGAACAACAGGAAACAAACCTCCATGTTTACACAGGAAATAGAAACCGCCATCACCTAGACCCACGCTGTTAACCGTTTTAGGGAAGTTAGTCTAGAACGGACTAACCTGGATGTAGGAGGAATTATGGGTGGTACATCTGTCTGTTCTTTCCAGCCCTGTGGTTAAAGAATGGGACACGCTAAATACCTGTGAATGTCTTGCTAAGGGCTTCTGTAAATCACACACACCCAGGAGACTAAGAGAAAATTCCCTGCAGCCTTTTGTAAATGACTAGAGTTTACAGTGTTTCTGACACCCACCCCAACCCCCTTCCTAAGTGTAGGATACTGTTGGCTCAGGTTATGTCGTGTAGAACACTGGTCATTGTGGCTAGTGCCGGGTTCCCATGACAACCCCTGTGTCTACAGCACAACAGGAAGTGTGTAAAAGTTACTGGTTGTGACTAACTGCACACTGACAAAGAGAAAAGTACTCTAGCCCAGAAGTAAGTAAGCCCTTTGATTCAAAAGAAGGCCTTCCCCCAGGCAGACAGCTATCAAACCCCCCACTCCAAACTGGAGTTTAAAAGGTCCACTGAGAAGACCCCGTCCTTCCTAAGGACCCACATTAAATGGAGGCCCAGAAAGTTAGCATCGCGATCCAAGTGTCAGTCAGGACCCAGGTGGAGTCTGTTTCCTTCTGCTGCAGGCCTGTTTCCTTGCAGCCTTGGTTCAGTCAGCCTGAATTCAGGAAGTCACCAGGGGGAGCTCACACATCTTCCTTCTTTTTCTCCCCCTCTGACAGGAGGTTGGCTGTCAGAAGATCCCAGGCAAACTGGTAGGTCACAAACAACATGGAAGGCGCAGTGATTCACCGAAGTAAACAAAGATCATTCCTTCCATAAAAAGACTCGTCTTCCTTAGCACTACCCCGCATCTCTTGGACGGGATACACCTCAGCTGACTGGAGGACTGTGTGTTGAAACTCCTGTGTGGAGAAGACCCTGAGAAGCTCGTGGAGTTGGGGGGGGGGGGGGTGAATGTGAGGGAGGGAGCAGTTCTGAACAAGGATGTAGGGGAGGAGAGAGGGAGGGACTGGTATGTGTTGGGAGGTGGACAATGTGAATGGGCATTTTGTAGAACACCCCACTTGTAATCGCACAGGAGGACAATGGAAGGCATTTGGCACAAGGGAGGTTGTGTCTATGAATTGACCCTTGGGATACTCTTTTGTTCTATTTAAGGAAAAGAACTATTTGTCCACACACACACACACACACACACACACCATCCCCAGCCCTCTTCACCCAGAATTGAAAGCCTGGGGCAAAGGACAGAAACTTAAAACATGTAACTGACTTCTGTGTCAATATCAGTGAACAGAATTGTAGTCCCAAGCACTGGCAAGGGCTGGATAATCCCTACACCTGGGACTTCCTAGTCCAGTTTCTCTAAGTGAGGAGTCCTATTATGAGAGTCAGAGAAAACTGACTCCTGCTCTGATACCTCACCCACACACACACAGCCCTCTTCGCAGGGCTTTAAAGATGGAGCTCTAATCCTAAATTCCAATCTCCTGATAGCCCTCGAACATGCTTCATGGGGCTGACCCGCAACCCCATTCTTTGAGGCAAGTGAACTAGAATTGTTTTAAGTTTTAATTTATGGGTCATTCGTTGAAATTCTGGGAGGAAAGTTAAAAAAAAAAAAAAAAAAAAAAACTTGGCCACAGACATCAAGTCTTTCTCACTAGGTTAAAAATCCGTTCTGTGTCAGGTTTCTCATCCCGCCACCGCCCCACCCCGCCCCAACTACCCTTCCTTGTAAAATTATGACTGACGTTTTTTGTCCCAAGTCTAAACTTTGAGCCATCACAATTTAAGAGATGAATCACGGCGGATCCGGAGGAATTGCTAATAAATACGATGATGGGTTGCCCGGGAAAACGTGGGGAGTGTGTGTGTGTGTGTGTGTGTGTGTGTGTGTGTGTGTGTGTGTGTGTGTGTGTGTCGGGGAGTGGGGGTTGTCTCTCTTCCCGGGCAGATTTTTCTCTGGTGGACAGATTGGGCCCGCAGGGATCGCGGCCTCTAGAATCCCCATGTCGCACTGTGGCTCGATCTGTGTGGAAGAGGCCAGGGAAGGTCTGAGACAGCACCCAAGGACGGGAACAGGGGGACCGCAGGCTCCAGGTGGAACGAGGAGGACTAAGCCGGTCCACAACAGTGGCTCACAGAGGGCTCGGGGCGCGCGGGGGCACGATCACCGTGGCTGAGGCGAGCGAGCGGGAGGGATGCTCAGAAGCACGCAAAGTCACCTCCAAGCGCGGGATCACCCGAACACAGGGGCGGGTGGGGATACAGGGGATGGGTGAATAGGGACACCAGCCCTGTGTGCGGCTCACACTTTTTTTCCCAGGGTTTGAACAGTCCTTAACAGTCCTAACAAGCCTGAGACGCATACATCAGTGTGGCAAAATTTCGTGGAGACTCTGGGGGCGGGGGACGCAGTAGGACTTGGGGACAGCTGTGCGATCACCCTTGCCCCCACCAAGGAGCAAGGGAAACGAAAGCTCAGCTTGGAATCCGAGCGGCCAAAGCGCCTCCATTCCGGGAGAAGTCTCAGAACGCAGAAAGGTCCTTCTCCACTCGCGCATTTTTTAGGGAGCCTGTCCTGGGTGCGACAGGCTGACAGTGCAGCCCAGGGAATATTGGGAAATCCTGTCCCCGGTGTGGTGTCTGGGGCACCTGGTCAGAGACCAGAACCACTGCAAAGAAATTATCCTGGTGGGGCGTCTGGAATCTTTCAGTCACACGACCAGGAAGGAGGGGACATTTTTCTGAACACATAATTTATAGCCTTAAAATGTTAGTATTAAACTGGGTTCCTCACCTCTTCCCAAGACGCAGGATTTTTTTTTTAACTTCCGGATTTGGGAGGGATTGCTGGTAGCCACCAAGAACAATTTCTTGTAATCAAATCTGCCAAATAGTGTTTCCATGAAATACTATTGGGTAAAAAAGATCTGTTACCCAGCTGCCTGTATAATTTTCAACAGAAGCAACTATGCCATATAAAATTCAACCTAGCTCTTATTCAGGGAGGTGGCCCTCAGCACCCCGTCACAGCAGGGGCTCCAGAAACCCTAGCTGATTAGAAAGCTGCTCTCAAAAAACATCAGTCCCACCACCACCACCACCCCACACACAACCCCACCCCATTTATTTAAGTCTTGACTTTTAGCTCAATGTAGAAATGGAGACTACAAGACCAGGATTGAAAAGCAGGGTTTCTCAGGAACGTTACAGGTGAGAAATCTAAGGTGAACACGGGAAAGAAAGAAACCCCATAGCCTATGCCATGACCTTTAAATGAAGAACTAAGGAAAGCCCAAAGGGAAGAGAGAAAGGCAACAAAGATGTGCACTTCCGGGGCCAGCCCCACCCCCACTCACCTTACTTATAAAGAGCTTTAGTTATGTAACCTCACTTACTTCTCCCCCAGCCCTAGAGGTGGGATAATATTTTTTAACTTGAGTGTTTACAGAAGAAAAATGTATATCTCACAGGTAAATTGCTCAAGAGCCTTTAGCTAGTAGCATAGTATTTGGGCTGAATAAGGGACACTACCTAGAGAACTCCCTGTAGTTTGTTGTTGTTGTTGTTGCAGTGGGAAACTGGGAAATCAATTACCCTTGAAAGGGGGTATTTAAGCTTAGAGAAGTTTTAAGTCTACACAAAGACAAGTTTAAAAAAAATTTTTTTTTGGTCATCTATTTAGTGGTTTGGGGACAAAGGTGACAATTTGAGTAAATTGAATAGTTTCTAATCACTTTATGGGATTATGTTGAAACTAATAGAATGGCCAGTTAGAACCGAAGGAGTTTGGACTTTTTCAAACGTTAGGAACAATTTAATTTTTCTTTGGGGGATTAGATCAACTCTCTTTAGAATTGGAACGGTGCTCACAAACCCCACCCACCAAGGAGGACAGAACTTAAATCGGCTGTGAATTTCAGTGGTATCGATGTGACCAACATCAGTTAGTTGTCTTAACCCCTCCTCTAGGCTTCCGCATCCCTGTCTGGAAAGGGAGGGCAAGGAAAAACTTCTGTGAGGTTGTTGTGACATTTACAAAAGCAGTAGGGTTGTAAGCCCTTAACAGAATGTCTGATGTGTAGACAAGGCTTAAATGTATTAGCAGTGTTTCCTGTGATTAAACTGTGTGAGGACAGATTTGGTGAGAGAGTAGGGAAGCAGGATGGTGGGGCTCTCCCACAGTTTGCCTAAGGCTGGCCCTGGGGAAAAGACTGGAATCTCAGGAGCTAGTGAATCCTTGGTGACTTCCTGGAAAGAACAGATACTCAGAGAAGTGCCTTAGGTACTTGGATGAAGTCTGGAGGCCTACTTCCTTGAGCTGGAGCACTCTGAGAAACCTAAGACGCCAAGGGTACTGCAAGATGACTCCAGCAGCTTTCAGATGGGTCAACACTATTGCTCTCAGTAAAATACAAATCTTTGTCTCTTGTTGGAATCTTTGTGAAGGGAAGGGAATTATGTTTCTTTGTGTGCTTTGTTTTTGAACAGCTTCAGTCTCAGGTAACCCCAGGCTAGCCTCAAACTCACTGTACAACTGAGGTTGACCTTAATTCTACCACCTAAGTGCTAGAATTATACAGGTACACTACAGTGCCTAGCCTCTGAGGTGGTGGTAGTTGTTGTTGTTGTTGTTTTAATATTATATGTATACACAGATATTTAACTTTTTTCTTTTCTTTTGGTTTCTTTTTTCTTTCTTACAAAACTATGCACAAGTATTGCTGACTTATAATTTACCACCCCTGTACCTAAAATGAGTTACTATGTTGGAGCTTGAACTGGAATACAAGGTGACACACTGCTTTGAAATGTTGGAAAACGACTCTCTAAAATATCTTCTACTAGAAAAAAAGTAACCAAGATGGACTCTAGAGATGTACTTTGAGAATCCTGACATATTATGCTCTACTCCAATCAGCGCCAAGAGGGAAAACACGGTCATAGAGATAGCAAGAATAGCTTGTTCCCACCCATAGGAATTAATCAGTTTTAATACTTTGTTGATGGCGTCTTGCCTTTAACCTTAAAAATAAAAACACCTTTCTATTATTCTCTTGTATAGTTCTGGAATTCTGCTTCTTATCTTTATGAGGATTCCCCCCACATCACTAGAAATACTGTAGTAGATCGCTTTAGTGGCTAGCCTCACATCATACAGTACTACATGACCCTTTGTCTTTGGATGCTGTGAGCTCCAGTTTGTGCTGTCGTAAACAGGGATGCATAAATCCGTGATTTTAACACCACTTTGCACAACCAACTTCTTTACTGTGTAATCTTAAAGGCCTTTGAACTCTATTGTCTAACTGTGTCAGAAGTTCTTGGAGCTCTTTTTCCATCCTCGGCAGAGTTTATGAAGGACGCCCTTCTCTCTGGGTGTCTCTAGTGGGGACTGATATCTTTGCCAAAATAAAACCTCTTTCCTAATTGCATAGTTTTAGAAGACTGGCTTGTTAGACACAGGCTTATCTGGGGCGGCTGTCAGGGAAGGCGCTTCTTCAGATGTCCCTCGCTGCTTCCATTCGCTGACTGATCTTCTCGTGTCATTCATCCATTTCTGTCTTGACAGCTTGTTGCCCTCAAATCAACCCTTGCCAGGACTTCTTTCCCATTTACCTTCTCAGCTGTAGTTTTGTTCATGATTTTTGGTATATGAAATTTAAGTTACTCTGGTAAGTACATCAAAGCATTTCTTCACGGCTTTTCTTGTCTCATGTCGTTCTACCGAAATCATCCCAGATAGTCGCCTGTTAGCTTTCTGTTTGCACTTATTGTATTTGACTAGGTATTGTTTTGGTAGATCTGATTTTGTCCACAGCTAGCAAGGTGGTTTTTCCATGGACTCTACTGTGGAGAGGAGGATTAAAAACCTGAATGAATGTGTGTTGTTTACAGGGGCGTAGCCACGCCCCAGACACATGACAATGCCAAAGCCATTCCCAGGTCAGGCTCAGAGAAACAGCAAAGCCTTCTGCTGGTTGTGTGTGTGTGTGTGTGTGTGTGTGTGTGTGTGTGCGCGCACACGCGAGCGCGCTGATCTTGACAAGTGTGTTGGTCACAAACTAGCAACTGCCACTTCCCTTTCAGGGATGACTGCAGCCTGAGACTGTTCTCTCCAGAGATGCTCTACTCAAACCCTCCTCCATGTGCTGTACATAATAAACTCCCTGAGTTTCCAGGTTGTGTGGTAGGTGCCCTCGTCATTGCTCCCCAACCCTATCCCAGCTATTGTGTGTCTGTCATCTTGTCGGCATTTCTTCCTTTGCACATCGCACAGGCAGGCTCCGGGGAGGTGGCGTTCAGTATCATCTCTCGCTCGTTCTCTGTGCCTCCTGAGTTCTGTAGTCCGATGTAGAGGAAAGGGGTGCTCTTCACCAAGAGTTCGTGAAAGGGCATCAGTCAATTAGAACCTGAGTGGACAGGATGGGAGGGCATCCCCAGGAGTTGCCACAAGCAAGGAAAGAGCTTTTCTTTAGGAGAAAGATATGTGTAATTGAACTTGACATATAAAGACTTTCCTGTAAGTCCCAAGTAGAGTGTTTAGATTTTGAATTAGTCCCACAGAGTCCATTCAGGAAATGTTAGTTTAGTCCGCACTATGGCCAGACTCAGAGAATGAAATTCTCTCTGTTTCTGTCTGTCTGCGTTTCTCTCTCCCTTTCTCTCTCTCCCCTTCTCTTTCTCTGTCTCTGTTTTTCTTTTCTAACGCTGTCAACCAGTGCTACTGAACTCAACAAAATCATATTAAGAATTATTATTGATTCCTCGTGTCATACCCTGCCTTCTCTTCCTTTAGTTAAATTGTCACAGTACCTTGGGTCCCCTCATTTTTACTTCATGTGATGAAAATTCCATCTGCAGCAATATGGCTCATTTGTGTAAGAAGCTGATGGCCTTGATGGGTGCTGTACTTTGGAGAGGCTGTGTGTGACATGCGTGCACACGGACACACATATGTACTTTGAGATTCTCTTTGGTTTAGTAATAATACTGGAAAACCATCTCAAATTTACATCCTACTTCTTCTTTCACTTCACAATACTTTAATCACCACAGGAGCTGTCAGTGAGAATACTTTCTGTCTGGAAAGTTCTTTTTTTCCATTTAAGTTCCTGGAATTTGGACCACAAAGGAGGAGATCAGAATTTATTTTTTCTCCAAATGACACAGAATCTCCACGCCTTTGTATTATGTAAGTGCATGATAGCAATCAGCTAATTACTGCCATCAAGGAAGACTCTTGGATTGCTGAGAGTCCAGTCACGGTGATGGGGTTTGAGGGAGTCAAGACCCTCTAGAATCTGACATCTTTAATGGATGTTTGTTGGAACTTTTGACCAAGGATCTACTCTGCCAGACAACCAGGGTGTTGCCATACGAACATCATTATACAGAACATGAAGTGAGGAACCACACCAGGGTTTATCACAAATGAGCACCGATCATGAGACCCCACCAGGGTGAGTCTCCGTTGAGGAGCTGAAAAGTGAGAACCAGACAGACTCTAACCTTGAGGCATGGGAGAGCAACAAAGAACTGGAATGATAGTGTAGCAATCAAACTAACAGACATGAGCCATATTGGGGCTTTGGGGCATTAAGTGGAGGACTGACTCAAAGTGTCATTTGGTTTAGTAGAAAAGTGCAGATTCTGGAAGTCCTCTGTTGAATATTAAAGCTAGACTGCCCCAGAGCTTAGATGGATTGGTCTGAAAGCCTTTCTGGGTTCCATCTTGTGACATAATGACATGCTCCTCAAGATGAGGGGTAGCATGCTGCTGCTGCTACTGCTGCTGCCGCTAGGGATTGCTCTCCAGTCCCAAAGCCTGGTCACACCCTGTGAAACAACCATAGTGCCTATCCCCCTCATTCTCTGACCTCTTCCTTTGAAAGTCCAAATGCTTCAATTCTCAGATTGCATTACCTGTTGCAGTCACTGTTGGTGTCAGGGCAGGGGATACATTGTTGCAACTCAGGGGATGCGGGATAGTGTTTGCCTAGCAGGCACAAGGCCCTGGGCTCAATCCTTATTACCACAAGAATAAAACAAAACAAAACAGTAACTCTTGAGCGTACCATCCCTCCCTCCATCAACTGAGTAATTCGGAGGGTAAAGGAGGAAATTCAAAAGAAAAGAAAGTTAGACCACAAAGCAGACCTTAGGTGAAAAGCCACAACGGTTTCACCTGGCTGGAAGGTTTGTGGGAGATTTTGTCCTTTTGCTTTCTTCCAAGATATCGTCTGTCCCAGTGCCCAATAATGGGTATGCATTATGCATATATTAAGAAAAAGTGCCATTCATTTAATGAATGTCTCCATCATTCTGAGACATCATAATTTATTTAACCTGTTTCCTCAAGTTTTGGTACATGAAAAACATTGAAATAAGACCTCTTCGTAATAATAATAATAATAATAATTAATAATAATAATAATAATAATAATACCACACCATATCACAGGCAGATGCGGTGGTACACACCTCTACTCCCAGCACCTTGGGGACAGGAGCTAAAGGATCGCCATGAGTTTGAGGCCAGCTTGCCATTCTTCCTTCAACACAATAATTCAGACATAAAGTAGTAAAATTAAAATGAGTTTGAGACCAGCTTGGTCTATGGAGCTAGTTTCAGGACAGCCTGGGCTACATAGTGAAACCGTGTTTCAAAATAAATAAATGAACAGAAAACAAATAAATGGTATCACACTCACATGGCAGTGAAGCCACGGATACAATGGTCAATAAGAGGACCTAACTCCATCAATAATGATGCAATTATTATTATTATTATTATTAATCATTTTATTTCAAATGATATCCCCTGCTTGGTTTCCCCTCCACAAACCCCTCCTCTCCTCCTCCCTCCTCCCATCTCCCTTTCCCTCCTCCCATTTACCTCTATGAGGGTGCTCCTTCACTGACTCACCCACTCCCTCTTCACTGCTCTAGCATCCCCCTATACTGGGGCATCGAGCCTCCACAGGTCCAAGGTCTTCCCCTCCCATTGATGCCAGATAAGGCCATCCTCTGCTGCATATGTAGCTGAGCCATGGATTCCTCCATGTGTACTCTTTGGTTGGTGGTTTAGTCTCTGGGACTCTGGAGGGTCTGGTTGGTTGATATTGTTCTTCCTATGGGGTTGCAATCCCCTTCAGCTCCTTCGGTACTTCCCCTAGCTCTTCCATTGAGATCCTAGGGCTCTGTCTGATGATTAGCTGTTGGGAACAAAAAAGGGGGGACCTGGGGAAGAAGGGAGAGAATAGCCCACGTCCAGCCAGAGTTCCTCCTATGCTCTGGGCAGGCAGACGCAAGAGGGCTGGCAGACGCTTTCCACTCGGGGGGGGGGGGGGGAAGGGTATCCAAGCCTCTGACCCACTCAACAAGTGGATGGACAAGGGGCAGCCTCCGACCTGGGGGTCCCAGGGCTACGCCCTGTAGCCCCGGGGTTATAGGAGAGAGGGATAAGGGAAGAGGTTCCCAACACTTGCGAGAGTGCGCACAGCCTTGATGGAGCAGAGACTCTCGATGGTTTAAGAGCTTTATTGTAGAAGTGCAGGGAGAAAGAGAGAAGGTAGAAAAAAGAGAGCGAGGGAGAGGGAGGAAGGCTAGAGAGAAAGAGTAAGAGGGAGAGAGGAGAGGAGAGGACAATAAGAAAGGACAGAAGACAAAGAGAGGGGAGAGAGGGTAAGAGAGAGAAGGGTAAGAGGGAGACCAGAGAGTAAGCAGTAAGAGTAAGAGAGTGAGGTGGGGCTGAACAGCCCTTTTTATGGTCTTCACTGTTGCTAGGTAACTGAGGAGGAGTTTAGCCTGAAGGTCAGAAGCTTGAGCAATTGTCTACGTGACTATTGACCATGCTTCTCTTGTGGGGGCTGGGGGGGGGGGGTGGTGGTGTCGGTAACTTAGGCAGGGGCCAGAGTTCCAGGAGCATGAGGGAACACCTACCATGTCATGTAGGTGAATTATGACCATCAGGGTTCAGACCTCAGCTCAACTGGAGACCAGCCTGTAATTCCTCACAATTAGCTGTGAGTATCTGCATCTGTATTGGTCAGGTGTTGGTAGAACCTCTCAGGGAACGGCCATACCAGGCTCCTCTCAGCAAGCACTTCTTGGCATCAGCAATAGTGCCCGGGTTTGGTGTCTGCAGATGGAATGGATCCATTGGTGGGGCAGTCTCTGGATGGCCTTTCCTTCAGTCTCTGCTCCAGTCTTTGTCCTTGCTGTTGATGATGCATCTCCTACTCTGAAATGTTTGTGAATGAACAATGATGCCCCCCCCCATGAATCGTCACACCTGTTGGAAATGTTAAATACTTCACAATGTGTTCTTAAAAATGATGACTTAGTGAAAAATTCATATATGTAATTCTAAATGTACTTTTTTTCTTTTTTTTTTTTAGATAATTCGTTGGAAATAGCAGGAGTGAGTAGGGTCTGAAGGAGTGTTTAATATTTGAAATGTTTTCTATGCGTGCTTTATTGTCTTGAGGAAATTGGAAACTACCTTAGCACTAACAGACCAGTTTTATTTCCATTTCTCGATTTCAAACAATAGGCCAATGATTATGTGCTTGCTTCTCACAAAACTGGGGAAGTATTATCCCTATTCTATTATTATCCCTATTCTATTACTTGGAGCTCCTCTCGTTATTAGTGAGGATGACTTTCCTTGTTCGTTACTGGTCATTAATTTTTCTTTTCTGTGTACCACTGTTCATGTCTTTTCTTGAAGACATCTTCTTCTGATGGGACATGATTTCAGGAAGAATTCTTTTTTTCACAGTGGCAGCTCTGCTTTGTACTTCTTTATACCGGAGTTTGTATTGTGTAGAATTTCTATTTCCTATTTTATAGAAATTCTCCTTCATCTGTTTCTAAAGCCATTTCTTGGTTTTCTTTTCTCTCCCTTTTGATTTAAAAGTAACCAATATCACCAGCCCCTGGCCAAGGTGGCGTTTCTTGACTCTTTGTTCTAGCTGCTTATCGATCTTCTATGGCAATGATGACTTTTCAGTATTGAACGCTTTATAAAGGATTTCTGTATCTTATGATGAACTTCCTTTTCCATTGTCCCTTTCTTCTACAATCCTGGGTTTCAGTGTCTTCTTCAGATGAAGTTTCAAATTATTGCACCTATAGATTTTTATTATTCGCCAATTGTTTTTGACGTGACATTAGATCCATTGAGAAGAACTGAAAACTTGAGCCCCATTTATTAATACAGCATCCTCCACTAGCCCAGCAATAAAGCATCTATCTATCTATCTATCTATCTACCTTTCTGTCTATCTACCTATTACCACAAGGCCTTGCTGTTCAACCCTAGCTGGCCGGGAATTCTTTTGATAGAGCAGGCTAGCCTCAAGCCCATAGAGATCTGCCTGCCTCTGATTTCTAGGTCTACATAGACAGCAAAGGTTCACATCATCATGCCTCACTTCAAAATGTTTTAAAGTTTTCTATTATTATTGTTGCATACGTGGATTATGGGGTGGACACACATCAACAGCACATGTCCAGAGAACAACTCTGTAAAGTCGGTTCTGTCCTTCATCTTTATGTTAGTTCTGGGAAACAAACTCAGGCCTGGGTGGAAAGTACTTTGACCTATCTTGCCAGCTCCATTAATCCAGATATTACTAATTCTTTTTCACCTAAGTATTATGAATTTATTTATATACCCCTAAACACTTATCAGGTTGATTTTAGGTACTCATAATTTACTGTGATGATAATATTTCAGTCAGGTTGACGACATGTTTATAGGGAGTGGGAGATACAAGACAGAAAGGATACTTCTATCAACTAGCCTAAAAAAAAAATAATATCCTATGGGAAAAGACATTTTAAATGAAATAAAGGTGTTTACAATCTAAATAGCTGAGTATTTTTAGTGTAGAGAAAATTTCCTTAAGTCATTAAAAGCAAGAGGAAGAAGAGGAGGAAGAGGAGAGATAAAAAGATAAAATATGCTGAAGAGGGCAAATCAAGCAGACATTTGAAAAACAACAATTTTAGTTACAAGGAAATATCAACCAAGGTCATTGTGAACTATTTTCTTCCATTATCTCATCACGAAACATCTTTAAAACCCACATAAAAGTCAGAGAATACTTGTGATTATAAATCGAAACTTTAAAAAAATCCATTTTCAAGAATTCTAATGACAACATGTCCCCAAAGGTGCACAAAGATCATTTTTGCGGTGTGGTTTGCAAACTCACTATTGGGTCACTTGTAAATTTCCAGAATGGGAAAAGGCTTGTCTGTGCAAGGAGAGGCGCCAGCATATCTGGATGGTTGAGCAGAAGAGGAAGGTAGAGACAAGGGAAGCAACTCAGACGTAGAGCCCTGGAATGAAGTGGGAAGGGCAGAACAAGGACAGACTGGCTTAGCTCGTTCATTATCCATCATGGCAATGGAAAATAATCACACTACTCTGGGAGTTATTGTGTCTTTATTACACCACTCCACTAAATCCACTAGTCTTTTCTTTAAGAAATCTTTATGCCTATCTTGAAAAAAAATAAAAGATTAAAACGATGTTTGGAGTCACTTAGTAAAAAGAAAAATCACGAAAATCCATTGATGTTGAATTTCATTTTGTTGTGGGTTTATTTTTTTTTAATCTCACTTTGCCCTTTTAAATTTTTTATTTTGTTTGCTTATTTGTTTTATTTTAGAAGAAGGACTCTGATACTCCACCAAATCAAACAAATGGGGGAAAAATAAAATAACATCATTTCCTGAATCCCTTTGCAGCTCATGAGATGTCAGTTAGTGGGAAGGTTTTTTTCCACAGGAAACTGAGGCAACTGGAATGGATGTGTGCTTTTCTCCTTCCCCATCTGAGTGGTGGTTACTGATCTTAGATGACACAGTAACCTAGACCACAGAAAGGAAGAAGATGATGCGGGAAGATAGAAGGTCCTGAGTTTTCATGATACCGAGATACTTAACTTTGTCCTTCAGAGGCCTTCCTTTGGTTAATTCATCTATTAAACATTTTTATATATAATTATTTAACTCTGATAACCACCACTATCTAGCCAATATTCTATGTATACCTAGCCAATATTCTATGTATTTTGCATATATCAATTACCTTAGAAAAGTAAAAATAGCCTAGATTTTTAAAAAAAGTCTATAGAAATCTATCTGTGGTCTTATACAAAGGTTGTCTAACCAGGTCCCTGGAAGTTGGTTCAAAACCTGCAGGGTTTCCTGAAAGATAAGAGTGTCTTTCTTATGCCTAGAAGGACACTCACAGTGGCCACCAGGTAGCTCCAGGGCAGAAAGTCTGACCACAAGATGCCTGACCTTCACAAAGAGGAGGAACTGGATACTGAGTTCAACCACAGGGCCAATTTTTTAGTGAATCACAACTGTGGAATGAAACTCCAAGAAAACCAGAGGTCAGTGAAGGTCTCTGGTCAGTGAACACAGAGGCTTACCAAGAGGTGAGGTAGTCTCTGCTCCGTGGGAGGGTGTGGCTCCCTCCCAGGAATCAAGTATAATCTAAGGTAATCATGTATAGTTCTTCCTGACTAAGTCATCCTGTTGAAACTTCCAAACTGATAAACAATTTTGTTGGAACTGGGCTGAGTCGTCTAGGATCATCCACTTGTTCAGAGAACTCAGCTTCTCGTTTTTTTGGAGTTTAAACCCAGGTAGCTAGCTAGCATTGGCAGTACATTGTGGCATACACAGTTGAGCTGTGGATATTTCTGTTATTAAAAAGAAAAAAAAGAAATAACAAGTGAAAGGGGAGCAAGAGAGAAAAGGACAGGACAGGAAGGGAGATGAGAGGACGTGAATTTGGCTTGCATTTTTTGTAAGCTTATCCTTGCTCCTACAATTACTTATTGTTTTCTTAGTTATGTCATTTGTTCAATGGTAGACCATATGTCTCTGTTAGAGATGCTCACAGATTAGGATTCTAGCTTATAAAATTCTTGAATTGGTAAGAAATTGGAAATGACTTCATGTGAGTAAATGACCCTTCCCAATTTCTTAGTTTCATTTGACAACAGTGTTTGTTGTAGTTGGGAGTATAATTGTAAAATAGATGTGGTGTGTGTGTGTGTGTGTGTGTGTGTGTGTGTGTGTGTGTGTGTGTGCGTGTGTTTGTGTTCACACTTGCATGTTCATATCTGTGTGACACATTTAATCATTTGCCTGAAGAAGTAATTCTTAACCAGATAAGCTTGTTCCCCAAATGATATTTGGTGTGGATTTTAGGCAACACAGCAGGGATTAGGGTGTTACCAGCTTATTGCAGTGAGGAGAGGACACCAAAGCAGCTAAACAGGAAGGCCAACCATAACAGAAAGTTTGTGGCCTCAAAAGGCAAACAATCAAAAATGATGAACTCTGCATGAAGGTTACATAGGACTGTGAGACTAGCAGAGGTTCAAGCCTGGTCCTTATGAACCCCAATAGCTGACATTAGGAGCTCACGTGTGTCCTTATGAACCCCAAAAGTTGACTTTAGGGTGATTTTATTGTCAATGTTCTCATTTTCCTTCATTTGAAGTATATTTCAACTTGATAACAGAACATTGTGTGGCATCCCCTTACCTATCAACCCTGCTTCTGTTAGGCTCTACAGACTATGTGTAGCATCCGTTATCTCTTCCATTTGTTAAAATTTGTCTTCAAAAAGTATAAAACATCCATGTTCTATGTGGTTCTGCCCCAAGGTCCCCATTACTTTCATATCATTCTCTCTCTTAGTGGTGAGAGCAAGTGTGCCTTGTCATAACATAAGACAGTGCCATAATTGAAAACAATTATTGCAATGACTTTAGTTTTATCAGTAACACAGAGCAATGTAAATACCACTGTATCTATGAGACATCCTCACCCTTGATTTTGCTTTTGTGTTTTCCTCTCTAGGAAGAACTGTTTCCAAACTGGAAGCCAGTCCTGGTAAATACATCCTTACTTAACCTAAGAGAACAGAATGGTTTGTGTGCTATGAAAGTATATTGTTCTGCCATGCATCCGTTTTTTTAAAGAAGAACCAAGGCAGTATTTCTAGAAGTACATTGTACAAAACCAAAACAGACTTGGGTGACGACATCTTGGTACAAGGTCTTAGGAATGAGGAGATGCTATTCCAAAAATAGGTGGCGGCATTGCATTAGCCTTTTGTTCCACCATCAAGGATTTATATCCTTATAAGGAAAAGATGACAACCAGAAATGTAAATCAACTTTACAGAAAGCTGCTACTCATTGGGGCAGGGAGTCAATGCTGGTCCTCTAGGAGGACTGAGTTGACATTAGAAGGAGCAGAAAAGAATTCAAGGTCTAGAGTCTTGGGGTGAAAAGTGCTGGTCAGATCGGTTGACCATGGCTACCAGATAAACCCAGTCCTGGACAATATGATTAAGATGGAGAAACACAGAGTCCATATGGATGCAGATTGTATGTATAAGCCCGGGTGAGCTCCACTGGGCATGTGGTACTAGGAATTGCTAAGGATGCTTGGAATCCCTCTAGTCACTCGAGAGGATGATAAACAGTGAGAGCCAGGAGTAGGTTATCATCACAGAAAAAAGAAAAAAGAAAAAAACCATCAAAATCACGGGGAACTTCTCTTGAGTCCAGTCAATTCAATCTCAAGTGAGACACTTGGTGCCTACAAGGACTCAGAGAAAGCGTTCCTTTTGTGCACACCTATAAGATCACAATTTATGTTATTTCAAGGGATTACAAAAGCCTGGCAGTTGGCTGTATGGCTGATACTTTTCCCCCTTCACAAGGCCCGGAGTCATCTCGTTAGATTACACGTTCTTAAGTTGAGTTTTTTGTTGATGTTCAGGAACTGATTGCAGGCCTCCCAGATGAAATACACCGCAGAAGGATGTGATCTTAAGATCAAACTTGAGCAAAGCCTGTGTGCTAGAAATGGTTTGTCACTGCTGGCAGCTGTAAGCCATCTTGCATCTCCTCAGGCACTGTCCCTATAGGCTTTTCACTGTCATGGGACATTCCCATCTCCTCTCTTAGGTGAGGAACACAAACTGTTTACAGCCAACATGATTCTGATGTTTTGTATATGCTTGGCCCAGGGAGTCCCACGATTAGAGGGTGTGACCCTGTTGGAGCAGGCCTGGCCTTATTGGAATAGGTGTGGCACTGTGGGTGTGGCCTATAAGACTCTTGTCCTAGCTGTCTTGAAGTCAGTATTCTGCTAGCAGCCTTCAGATGAAGATGTAGAACTCTCAGCTCCTCCTGCACTATGCCTGCCTACATGCTGCCATGTTCCTGCCATGATGATACTGGACTGAACAAACCTCTGAACTGTAAGCCAATTAAATGTTGTCCTTATCAGAGTTGCCTTCGTCATGGTGTCTGTTCACAGCAATAAAGCCCTAAGTAAGACAATGAACTAGTGTCTTCTGGTGCTGCTACCATATTGACTGTACTATTATGAGTGCAACATATCTCTCTATCAGAGTCAGGGGGGAGAAAGTCAAATCACTTCATATAGATCAAATCTCCAAATCAACTGATGGCCTCCCCTCCTTGTTTTTGCCTCTGCTGTTGCCACCAAAGCCTTAAAAAGAATTAAGGGGTTGGGGAGGACACATGTGTGGGATACCCAAGGAGGCCAGAAGATGATGTCAGATCTTCTGTAGCTGGTGTTTACAGTAGTTGTAAACGGCCTGTGAGTGCTGTCAATCCCACATGTGTCTCTTGGAAGAACAGCAATTATCACTAACCACTGAGCCATCTTTTCCGTCCCTACCACTTTTTTTTCCCTTAATTAATTACAAGAATATATGTCAGAACTTCTCAGGGGAAACCTGATCAACTCTGGATCTTGGGTTGGTAGCTTTCATTACTATATCTATTCCTGTAGAAATTTAGATGACTGCAGAATAGGTTGCCTTCCCTAGATGATGCCAGAATAAAACCCATTTTACTCTATTCCTGAGATGCTCAATCGAGATGGACATAGCTGTTCCCAGGAACCGTTGCAATCTGGAGAGTTTGGGTCACTAGAGTTCTGAAGCATGGCATGTTATATTATGCAGGGGCTCTCAAAGAGAAAACCAAAACCAATACAATGTGTATGTATATTGTGAAAGAGGTTTCACTAGAATCTATCATAACAAATACTGCCCAGGTAACCCAACAATGGCCAGCTTCATACTGGAAAAGCTGAGAAGTCAAGTGCTGCTCATTGGAGGAAGGTGTATGCCCAAAAAGTCCCAGTCTGGGGCTGAAGCCAAGCGTCTGAAGAGTGGCTGGTCTCTATCCCATGTTAGATAGAACACCAAAGAAGTTGGGTGTCAATTCAATTCTATTTACTTGTTATTGCGTTATGTGTATGATATGTTGGGGAAATCACATGATGCATGGTACGCTTGTGAAAATCAGAGAAAGACTTAGGGGAGTGGTTTTCTCCATCTACCTTCCCACTGGGTCCTGGGATTGAACTCAGGTCTCCAGGCTCACTCGAGGTCTTAGAGTTCTTATTGCTATGATGATCACCATGGTCAAAGCAACTTGGGGAGGAATGGGTTTATTTCAACTTAGAGTTCCATACAGCTCTCATCGCTGAAAGAAACCAGGGGAAGAACTCAAACAGGATAGGAACCTAGAGGCAGGAGTTGATGCAGAGGCTGTAGAGGGTGCCACTCACTAGCTTGCTCCACAAGACTTGCTCAACCTGCTTTCCTATAGAACCCAGGAACATCAGCCTAGGGATGGCAGCACCTACAATGGGCTTGGCCCTCCTTCATCAATCACTAGATTAAAAAAATGCCCTACCAATCTGCCTACAGTATATTATTAATTATTATTATTACTATGATTATTATTATTTACATTTCAGCCATAACCCCCCTCCAGGTCTCCCTCCCACATTTCCTCATCCTTTTCCTTCTGCCCCTTGCCTCCAAGAGAGCGCCCCCTCGCCGAGTGCCATCACTAGGCCTCTCCCTTCCCTGGGACCTCAAGTTTTCTCCCACTGATGCCAGACCACGCAGTCCTCTGCTATATATGTGCCGGGCATCTCAGATCAGCCTGTGTATGCTGTCTAGTTGGTGGCTCAGATGCTCTTATGGGAGAGAAGGGTTCCTTTCTCTCAGATTTCTATAGCTTGTGTCAAGTTGACATCAAACTCTCCAGCACATATGGCAAGCATTGGCTAATTCTCCCTGAAAAATCCCTTCACAGATCCACCCAGGGGTATATCTCTGAGTCCAAACCATGTCAAGATGGCCGTCCTTCTGCCCCTTGTCTCTACCTCATCTTGAAGAGCTTCCTTGAGTCCTTTCCTATGAAAACCACCTCCCCATGGCAGGCTTCACCCCACTGTCCTTTTTCTGAACTCTCAGCAGAGTGGCTCTGAATGGTTTTCTAATTGCTTCACGCTACACTTGTGTTGCCTCCCCGAGTCGATCATTAGCTGTCTGGTGTCTATCCTCCTCCAAATCCTCGCGCAGTGTCAGACTTCCTTTCCTTCCCAACAGACACCAATCGACTTGGCTGATTCAAAAAACACAGTACACGGAAGGGATGAGGCAAGCCCTAAGAGCAATTGTCAGCTTGCATATTGGTCAATGTAGATTTTGTTCAGACATACGTGCTACTTCTAACAGTGGATGTTTGCATTCCTGGCTCCAACCTTAGCCTCTTGTTGCACCAAACCTCTGATTTCAAGGTTGTTCCTGTTTCCCTGGCTTTCCTGGGAGAAACTTTGTGAAAGATGAATTGTACTGTTCTCCTAACCCCCCTCCACAGCCTATTGATTTTATATGTCATCAATGTCTATTGTATGTCTCCGCCATTACCAGGAGAAGCAGGAGGTGCCTGTAGTTACGCCCCCACCTCAGCCCGCCATCCCACGCTGCGCCCTACGGGAAGCTACTGATTCTTACACTTGGAGCCGGTACAATGCAACTTAATCAGACTGACAGGAAACAGGCAGCAATTACAGTTCGCTGCTACATCTGCTGGGTTCCACTTCACTGAGGGAAGAGTTATCTCAATTTTAATGTACATCCCCTTTTTCATGTTTCATTTAACCTCTGCTGTATTATTAAACACATCAAAATATAATGACACTCGTTAAAGAAGAAAAAGAGGACAGTTGGGATATTTGGGATGGGATGGCCTATATTTGTAACTTAATTGTATCATTTTTGCTCCTCTTCCACATCTCCCCCTTGTGAATAACTAATTCGGTATATAGGTATTTAAATAGCGAGCTGGGAGCTGGCTGTTTAAACACCTACATCAACACGGAGTTCAGCGACGACAATAAAATGTCCCTCAGTCATTTGTCTGTTTTCGCCAAGAGCCTTTCTCTTTTTCAAAAACATGTTTTTGCAGTGTGTCAAAATAGCTAGTTTACCCATTACTGCAGTGCACAAACTGCTTGCAAAGCAGCTCAATGAAATCCCCCAGGAGTGTATTAGTGATGTGACTCGGGAAAACCTTTGGAACTCAAACTAGCAGGTGTCTCACCCGCTGGTCCAGCCCAGAGCAGCCGGAGCCCATCAGCTGGCCGATCCCGCTGACCTGAATTGCGGGAGCTATTAAGCCTTTCATTTCTGCAAGATGGATGTGTTGACACACCAGGCTGAGCCTCTCATCTGGGGCTTTGTTTTGGGCCTTTTGCTTTTCTCCTTTCTGGTTCGATTACCTGACCCCGTGTCTTTCGTTGAGCCCCGGTTTTATAATTGTACCTGAGTTATTTAGTAAGCCTCTCTAAATATTATATAACCATCAGATATTAGCTATAATCTCCAAATTCACACTGCCCATGTTTCCAGAGAATAATGGGACTGTGATCTCAAACTCTCTGTTGAATTCTTCAAAGTGTTTAGCTAAGAAAGTAACAGATAGCAGTTGGGGGAGGGGGACATGGGAAGAGTGTGTATATTGGGGAAATAGAGAACAAGTCATGTATGTATCTAAAGAGCTTTTCAGGCAAAACAAAAAATAAAAAGGCTCTAACACCCAATTCTCAAACTTAAATTAAATTTAGAAACGTAGAGTTTTTTAAAAAAATCATCTAGACTATTCTAGACATATCCATCTTCAATAGGATGTGATCCATCTTCATAGGTTCCTGTGAACCAGGGTGATGAAAACCTTACAACAGAGAGTCTGTGTTATCAAGAAGTGCACAACCTACTCATCAAGTCAAAACAAACAGAGAAAAGATAAGCCAGAGCCAAGCGGCTGCCATCAGCAGGGCGACTCCACAGCACGTTGTGTTCATAGCCGGTGAACAAGAGAGAGCTGAGGCCCCTAGGTATCATTCTAAGCCAAAAGCAACCCGACGTCCATCCAGCAAGCACCTACATCAGCCTTGCAAACGCCTGGCACGCTGTCTAGTTTGCCGTGTTCTCTTATCCAGGGAGTTGTGCCACAGGGTTGTTCATAGTTTAAATATTATTCTGAGCAAAAGCCTCCAATGAAAGCAAAGCTAATTAGCCCTGGTTTACGTATGAGCTAACTCCAGGGTCATGACAATCAACCTTGAAAGGACAGGGTACCGTTGAGGGAATAGGACAGCAGCTTGACCAATGAGGAGCAGCGCAGCCTACACATTTCTGGTCTAAACAAGTCATGTGGCTGACTCTTAAAGGGCCTCCTAGTGTTGTCATAAAACCTGCATCTGAAAGCTGAAAATTTAAAGAAAGGGAGAGATGCCAGAACCGTATAAGGAAACCCTGCCCTGTCTCTCCATACCTACTGGACAGGGAAGGCAAACTTCAGGAATGATAAATGAGTGAGTTTAACACTTATCCTCACTAATACCTTCTAATGAATTATTAATTGGGGTTTTGAATAAACTTTGATAGGAAGACTTGAACATTGGGAATTAATGCAGGTTCATCTAAAACTAATAATGATGATCTTTGACAAAGTTAGGTCTCAAATTTGCAGTTAGACTTGTGCATCTACCTTATAGAGGGCTTTAAAAAAAACTTATTTTTTATTTTATTTACTCTCAATATGAAAAAATAAAATAGATAAATTGTAGGTAGATATTTAAATACATAGAAAAAGAGTCCCATTGATAAAACCACATGGAATTTTCTGTTTCATTCTATATTAATTTAAGAACACATATCCATTGATATGCATAAATGTATAATGGGATTTTAAACAAATTCTTTTTTTGTTTTTTTCATTATCTTTTTTAGGATATTTTATTTATTTACACTTCAAATGTTATCCCCTTTCCTAGTTTCCCCTCCAAAAACCCACTATCCTTCCCTCCCCCTTCCCCTGCTCACCAACCCACCCACTCCCTCTTCCTGGCATATAACCTCCCCTATACTGGGGCATATAACCTTCATAGGACCAAGGGCCTCTCTTATAGAGGGGTTTAAAAAAACTTTTTATTGGTTCTTTGTGAATTTCACATCATGTACCCCAATCCCACTCATCTCCTCATCCCCTTGTATCTACCCTCAGCCCTTGTAACCTCAGCCCTGAAAAAGGAAAAAAAAATCTCATTGTGGAAGCTGTAGTTCATTGTAATGAGTCACTGGTCTAGTTTGAGGCCTCTGGCTTCTACTACACCACCAATACTACAACCTTACTGGGCTCCTCTCTGATATCATTTTTGTTGCCCTGTGTCATGGAGATCCTGTAGCTTTGGATCTGTAGGACTGACCACTTCATGAACTCCAGCATCTATAGGGTAGATGTTAGGATAGGTTAAGTCAAAGTCAAAGCCTTGGATCTGAGCCTGGGAGGTAGGTGTTTGATCTGGTCAGCCTGCCATCTCTCCCATACCCAGATCACCAGGGTGAGCTCTCCAGCACTGCCCCAACTAGCTCATCCAATGCTGCAGCCAGCAGAGGCAGAGCCTGTTCACCCACTCTCATGCCCTTGGGCTGGCTCACCTATGCTCACACCACCAGGACCAGCTCTACTGGGCCACCCAGGCAAGGTGCAGGGTCCGTGCTCTCAACTGTTGCCGCCCATGATGGACAGGGCCATCTCTAGCACTCTCATGACCCAAGGCCTATTTCTCTGGCCTGCCACCTGACAATAGGTGGCAAGGGACAAGAGGAAAAGGAGGACACCTCTTCCTTCACTGCACAGCAGACAAGTACTGAGCCAGCTCATCCTCACTCAGGCCCCCTCATGCCCCTGACATTAGAGGTTTGTTTTTTAAGTGAGGTTTTCAATTTTTTTTCGAAGACTTGACACAATTTCGAAAACTCAGATATATCACACAGCCTAGAAGACTTGAAAAAATTCGTTAAAAAAAAGCAGGTCACAAGAAAATATACGTAGACAACGGTCTATTCTGTCGTGTGCTATCAAAAAAAATCTAAAGGAAACTCACATGAAAAATCATAAAATGTTCACAACCTCTGAATGCAGGACAGACCATTGCTGTACCTGAAAACACATGGAAACGCTAAAGGAAGTGCAAACCAATGGGAGGAGGTGGTGTTCACATAGATCAGTCTAAAATCAACTTGCTGTGCACTGCGCCTCTGTTACAAGTCTTCTCCTGCTGGCGTCGCGGTGAGCTCTGACATGGGAAGGATCCCTAATCATCACCAAGTGAATAATTTGTCTCTCCAGTAAATTGCGCATCACGGTAAAGAGCCATCTCTCAGGCTTCTTGCGCTTTAGCTTTCTGTAATACATCCAACACGGAGATGTGTGGTTCTCACCTATTTAAGTCATCGATCAGGTTGGTGATTGACAACAGGCTGTTATACATCAAATTAGGGCGTGGCCAAAAGTCTCAGGTGGGTTTTAGACTGTGTGGGTCAGCAGGATATCCCCCTGTACTGTTCAAGCTTACTTCCAAACCCCTAGTTCCACTTTTTAAAAAAATATTTATTTGTTTGTTTGTTTGTTTGTTTGTTTAGCATGTGTGCATTTGTCTGTGTATTTGTCTGTGTATATCTCAAGCATGCGGGTGCCCTCAGAGGCAAGAAGAAAGCATTGGATCTCTGGATTCACAGTTCCAGGAAACTAGTTGTAACCTGCCCAACATGGATGCTAGCAACTCAAGTCAAGTCTTCCCGAAGAACAGCACTCGTCTGCTGCCTCCAGCCCCTCGATGCTACCCTGCCTCTATAAAGCAGACTCTGTTGGAACCTTAAAAATATGTCCCACCCTATGGCAGCCAAAGTGGTTCTTCTGACTTACGAGTTCTGAGTCTACATCTGGCTGGCAGAGCCGGACAGTCATGAGGACGATGATTCTTTTATCAGAGAGCGAGGGAAGGGAAGAGTGAAGACGGTTAGCATGGGAGGAGGGGTAGAAGAAGAAAGGGAGAAAGGAGTCTTACCTTAACATTGCTCTGTTTTCCAAAGTGTTTTCCCTTGCATATTGGTCTTACATTTTGAAATGTTTTTATCTTTTTTCTTAATTTAAAAAAAAACATGTGTGTGCTTTTGTATGTGCACACGTATATGCAGAAGTCAGAGGAAAACGTAACAGGATTCCGTTCTCTTTCTTAATATCCTGGGTTGTAGGAATTGAACTCTGCTTGTCGGGCAAGGCAGCCAGCGTTTCTCCTCTCTGAGCTAGCTCAGCAGCTAGCAGCTCCCTCTTATGCCACTTGCCTTTGTCTTTGCTTGTTTCTCTAACTGACATCACTATTTATCATCCTCATTCATCTCTACGAAGAGAGTCCCCAGACTCATTGCCACTCTGGGAAGATGTTGTTGGTTTCCGTCTTCTCTTTCTTAGTTGCTTCACATAAATCTTTCCCTACTTCTCATTCAAAGCCCCCACTAGGATTTCCTTATTGATTGTCAGAGGTTGGCAGAATTCTGGGGTTCCATCCATGCCCTAGGCTCCATGCCCCACTGAATTCTTACAACATGCTGTCCCCCGTGATTCCTGTCATCTGGTTCTATGTGCCATTGTCTTTTTAAGAAGCAACAGTTTCCCTTGCTTTTCCCTGACTCTGAAAAAAAGACTTTAAAATGTCCATTGCACGCACTCTTTCTTCCTTTAGTTGTAGCTTTGATGTCTCTGCTCATATTGATGACTCTGTCTGCTCCTTATTCATTCTGGCTTTCTCTTCACAATCTTAACATAATATTTAGTGAGCCTGAGGCTCAGCCGACTACTTGTATGATCTCTGTATATTTCACCGAACATCCTGGATCTTAGACATACCTTTGTCTTCCTTTATTTCGGTGCTGCAGCTCTTTCCCTTGACCCTGTGGCTGCCCTGCTGCTGCTGCTGCTGCTGCTGCTGCTGGGAGACAGCCATTCTCAGCACCATGGCGCAGGTGGAAGGAGGCCCCACATGTCCCGAGTAGGTTACATGCTGCAAAGTTTTGGAAGAAAGTCTCTGCCACAATGGTGCTGAGCCCAAATCTCATGTACTTCCAACACAGTCAGTGGCTGTCTCTTTCTTGAATGTTAAGGCTGTAACTGGGGTGCCCCAGAGTGTGCACAGGACTGCCAAGTTCTGGACACAGCATCTTCTTCAGGTTGAGTCGCTGAGCTGTTGGAATGGTGGGCAATTTGATAATTCATCAAACTCCTCACTAAGCAGGCTCACACTGGAGTTCTCCACGCCACTGCCATTTGGGGGACAAGACAAAACAAAACAATACTAGTTGTGCCACTCTGTGCCTGGAGGTAAAAGATTACCTGTAACCAATTCTAGTCCCTAGTATTCTAGATTATAAAAGCCTTCATGTGGCTGAAGCAACTGAAATTCTCTACAGTTCTGAGGGTTGCAATACCAAGGTCAAGGGGTCAGCAGATTGCCTTCTCTTTCATTGGCTTGTGGATGGCTGTCTATTCCTATCTTTCAGTCTTCTCTCCATGGGTCCTCATTTCCCATCTCCTCTTCTTCTCACGGAAACATCATTTTGGATTCAAGTCCAACTTAATGATCTGATTTTACCTTGACATTTTTGAAGATGCCGTGTCTCAATGGGGTGATATTTTGTACTCAAGGGGTTAGGCCAACAATGGGGGAATCTGGAACCACACACAGATCTCTGGAATGTGTGGATTCTCTTTTCTTGCTCACATCAGAACTGAGTGGCCTTGTCTACATTTTCTGAAATCCAGCCCATAATGCCACGACTATTCTTATCACCTTCAGCCTATAGCCACAGTGATGTTTCATGATTTGCATTGCATCAGGAGCTTGCTGCCGTTGACAAAGTTGACATTATACCTTTGTGACACCCCAGAACCTCTGGCAGTGTTCAACTTCCTTCCTAGTTCTTTCCTGTCAAACGCTGACTTCTACGAGACCCTCATCTCTATAGTCACCCGTGGTCACGTGGGAGGAAGCCAACTGCCAAAGGAAAACACTTTTAACTGAAGTGAAAAGAAATAAATGTGGTTTTCATTCAATTGGTTTTGCTGTTTGCTTATTCACCTTGTAGGGCAAGCAGGGGACAAACCCAAGGCCATGAACAGAAAGAGTGAGGCCAGCACCATCCCCAGCGTTTACTTCTTCAAGACAATCTCACTATGTATCCCAGACTGACCCTGAGCACAGAATCCTGATGCTTTTGCTGTTTGTGCGCTTGGATCCCGGGTATATATTACATGCCCAGTTTTACTATCTTTATTATATATCCACCAAGGACATTATCTAACAGTGGCATGATTCTTACTCAGTTTGATAAAGACGGACAAGTCACACCAAGTAACGATACTCTCAGACAATGTAAACTAAGAAGAGATATGCCATCATAATAATGAAACTTTTCCAAAGATTCCACTAAGAAACGTATTTAGCAGAAACCTATACACAGTTCTCGTTTGGCTTTTGGCAGTCCAGGGGTTTGGAAGGTTACATTGCCATCCTGTGAAGCTGGCGCTGGAGAAATGTGTCAACTTAAGGACGCTTGCTGTTCTTGGAGAATTCAGTTCTCAGCTTCCGTGTGTGGCAGCTCACAGGGGCCTGTAACTCATTTCATGGGAGCTGACACCCTCTTCTTACCTCCTTGGGCACCTCACTCATGCACTGTACACTCCTCCAGAGATACATACATATGCAGAAGTAGAAAGAAACAGAAATCATCTTTTTTTTTTAAAGCAAGGTAAAACTGTCCTGCTGCCTTTTGAAATGGAAAAGAGTTGAAGAAATCTGTTTGATAAAAATGAACATTTTGTGTGTTTCAGGCCCCTGCGAGACATGTGGTGTCTGTAGTTTGAACCACACGAACATAGACATTTGGCTACGTTAGTCTGGCAAGTGTGTTGTGGAACCACTTGCTAAAACGATAGCTGTGAAGCTCAGGTAGTTCAAAGTAAACCAGAGGAAGCCAGGAACTTCAAAAATACATAAACAGAAAGACAAACAAACAAAAACCCCCATCACACAAGCCCATGGATGTACAAGAGGAACTTTTAAAATGAGCTGATTCTATTAAATGCAAAGAGATGTTTCCCAATAAGGATCAGTTGGCATAGTATGTTGAGCTTAATAAGCAACTGTGAAAAAAAGGAAGGAAGGAAAGAAGGAAGAAAGGAAGGAAGAAAGAAAGAAATAACGAGAGAGAGAGAGACAGAGAGAGAGAGAAAGGAAGGAAGAAGAAAACAAAAACCAAACAACAACAACAAAACGTGCATTGAAAGGTCTAAATTGTTCAGAAGAACCAGAAGTCCTTATAAAAATTACTGTAATAATTCATATGATCAGTATTTTAAATTTAATATGCATGCAGTTAGATTCAAAGGGGATTAAAACACATTGATCAAAAATCGAAAAGGGCCAAAATCAAAACAAAAGTTTAAAACTTAAGTAAAGGCAATAAGGAAGAAGAAAGCACGCAGCTGTGAAAAAAGAAAAAATGGGCAAAAAAAAGGTAAAAATTTAGGGGATAAAGGTTGGCAAAGCAGGGAGCACTTTCGAAAGAATCTACAAGAGTCACTGAAGTAATAAGGACAGGCTTGCGATAAAGAACCAGACAACTGGTGATGAGATATGCCTTAATGATAACTTGAATATTGTATAGGAAAACTGACCCTCCTTCTGACTGTGTGGAGGTAGGTCATGCACTCTTACAGGCATGATGGCTTACTGGTGTGTAAATCTCTGAGAGACCTGGGAAAACCTCGGCCAGTTCCTAAAAGGGAAGTTTCTTGATCTCTAGCTGTGCTGTCTGACATCGAGCCAAATGCCTAGTTTCCATTTGGGGGAAACGTTACCTTCAGTCTCCATCATGCCCAGTAATGGCTCATATTCCATTGTGCCTTCGATTATGGCCCGAGTCTATTCATCCTTCGCCAATCTGAACCATAGCAAAGGGCCTGCTGCGGACACCATCATTGGCAGAGCCCCGGATGCTGGCCAGGTTGCGTGTCTTTCACACGGATTTTAGCACTGGGTGTTTACCAGTTTGCAAGTTGCTTGTGTGAGGACTTAGCCATCTTTTCCACTGAGATACTTGCCATTTTCTTATAAGAAAATCTTCTTTCTGGACTGAAGATTTTAGTCCTTTGTCCATTGTCTTGAAATTAGCTCTATTGCAAATATCTCTGATTAATTAAAACACGCATCTCTTACCAGACTGGAGGAGTGAGACTCCATGTGATTTTAGGTCCTGGACTTTAACAAGATGGGAAGAATGGAAATGACTTTCCTGGCAGTCATCTGAACTTCTTGCTGATGGACATGTCCACCTAGAAACAATTGTCCCAGGCAACCACATTGAGGAAGTGAGTCAGAGAGCAGGGGAGTGGCTATAGCAGGTGACTTTTACTGCATTCCCATCCCCAAGTGTAGGAGTTTGTGAGGGAGACAAATATTTAACTTTATGACAGCAAGCTAGAGCACCTGTGATAACAAGAGAGGGACTGAAGAGAGGGAGAGGTAGGAGGAAGAGCAGGAGGGGGAGGGGACAAGCCAGAAGAAGGAAGAGGAGTTAGAACCAGAAATAGGAAACAGGAGGATAAGTCAGAGGGGAGACTACCCTCGTGGAAGGGAAAAAACTCATATATAGAGATATGTACCTATGTGCCCATACAGTTCTCTGTGTGTGTATGTACAAGCCTACAAAAGGAAGAAAGTCTGAGAATGACTAAGTGATTACCCTTCTGCACATGAAAATGTATTTTTTTTCAATGTAATGAGAAAGCAAGGGTAGAAAGTCTCAGGACGAACAGAACATGGTTATCACAAATTCCAAATGAGAGGATGAGCAGACGAACAAGAAGACAGACAACAAGGCAAGCCGACAGCAACACCTTGTCCTACAGCCACCTGTCTTCTGTGTGTTTACTCTTTGAGTCACCTAGCTCCTTGCGTCAGCTCTCCCCTACCTTTTACAAAGAGGCAGTAGTTGTATTGGATGAAGTTATCAGTAGCTATCGTTAGTAGTGTGGACATTGGCTCTGGTGTGTATATGTAAAGTGTGTGCGTTATTTTCAGTACCATCAAGAGTATTATTATTAACCCCACTTTACAGATAAGAAACCATGACACAGAAAAGTCAAATAAGTTGCTCAAGGTGGCACAGCTGTTGGAGCAGAGCTGAGATTCAAATTCAAGGAGCCAGATTTCAGAATTCAGCCTCCGCACTCTGGCTGAGCAGTGGAAGCAAAGGGCTTGGCAGGCCACAGGAGACAAGAGTTTAAGTCCATACACTGACCTAGAAGCTGTTCACCTGGAAAGATCACTTCCTGTCTAGAACCTTTGTGTCCTCATTTTAAAAATGGCATTAAAGTCTTTGCCTCGGAGAATAATGTAAAAAAAGTAATTTGGGTCTTGTCTTAGGGTTTCTAATGTTGTGAAGGGACACCATGACCACTACAACTATAACAAAGCAAAAAATTTTATTGGTGCTGGATTATGGTGCAAGGGTTTAGTCCATTGTTGTCATGGAGGGAAGCATGGCGAAGTGCAGGCAGGCTGCATCATGGTGCTGGAGAATAGTTGGGAGTTCTACATCTGGATTGGCAGGCAGCAGGAAGAGTGAGACACTGGGCCTGGCTTGAGCATTTGAGACCCCAAAGCCCACCCCGAAGTGACATGCTTCCTCCATCATTGCCACACCTACTCCCACAAGCTCATACCTCATAATAGTGCCATTTCTTGTAAGTCTATGGGGGTCCTTTTCATTGAGTTCACCACAGGATTGAATCTTGGGAAATGCTAAACCACACCCCTGACTCTCTTATCTGCTTCAGACACAAACAGCATAGAGATGACGGGACAGCATTTGCTAAAGGCAATGAAGCCATGCCGTAATACCAAGCCCCTTAGAAAAGTGAGAGATTTATGAAGCAGAACCCGGGAACTGAAGCCAAAGCCTACCCTGACCCACAGCAGCCGACAGGGTAATAGGATCACTTGTTCTTAAAGAGACAGTTCTCCTATACACAGAGGCTCTACCCTGGCAGCCATAGTCTAGGTGACAGGGAAAGCATGAAGAGTTATGACTCCTGATAAAACTCTGTGGTTTTCTTTGCCCAGACCTTTAAAAGACATAGGTGACAGAGATAAAGGCTGTGAAAACCCTAGATGGGCTCACAACACCACCCCTTCCATGATGTGAGTGATACTGGTCTACCTGCCACTGAGTTTCATCCTGCTGATCTGAAACACAGACATGTTTAGAGCTACCTAGGGTCTGCCAGGGAAGCAGGCCACAGGGAAGGTTGAAGGGAGAATGTCCACTTTGGTCTCGATGCTGGCATGTTATCTGTAGACCTGTTTAACCATGGAAACTTGCAGACAGACCCTTCTCCTTGCACAAACCTTTAGGAGAGAGGAAGCAACGTGGTTTAAACTGGCAAACTGGGTAGTTAGTCACCAGTGATGTTCCATTTGGACTCTGAGGAAGATGCTTGGGAGCAAGGATCAGAGAGTAATTGTTTATTATTCTTACTGATGCCCTTTGCGTGTTTGGAATCATGTATGTATATGTGTTGTATGCAGTCACAAGCTCATGGATGTGTATGTAGAGGTCAGCGTAGTATCTTCTTCCTTTATTGCTAGCTGCCTTTCTTATTTTTTTTTAAGATTTTTCTTTTGAGTATGGGATGGTGTGTGTGGTGTGGTGTGAGTGGAGTGGTGTGTGTTTTTTTGGGTGGGTGGGGGGGTCATCTAATGCCTTTGCTGAGAATAAAATTTGGGTCTCCTATAAGAGCAGTGCCTGCTCCTAATATTGAACATCTTTCAGGACCCCTCCACTTTTTATTTTTATTTTTATTTTTTTTAGACAAGGCCTCTCACTGACTCTGAAACTTGGTGGTTCAACTAACCAGTATGTTTCCAGAATCTTCCTATCTCTGTCTCTTAATGCCAAGGTTATAGGTATTTGAAGCTATGTTGGACTTTTTATGGGAGTACTGGGAATTTGAACTCTGGCCCTACTGCTTTCACGACAGACACTCTTACCCAGTTATCCATTTCCCCAGGACCTAGGAAAGGTTTTAGGTGTTTAAGAGGATAAGGTAATTCTTATATATTGACAGCAGCCCATTTTCTAGGTTACATTAATGTTCTTTTAAAATATCCCAGTATTAAATATAGCACAACCAAGGACTGTCAAGATGAATCAGCAGGCAAAAGTTTTGCCATCCAGGCCCGGTGACATGAATTCAATTCCAGTGACCATGGTGGAAAGAGAGGATCAGCTGCTGAAATTTGTCCTCTGGCTTCTACATGCATGCCTTGACCTGTCTGAGTATGTAGTCATGAAGGGACACACACGCGCGTGCACGCACGCACGCGCGCGCACACACACACACACAGACGCACACGCACACGCACACACACACAGGTAATAATTGTTAAAATTCTACATGTCTATGTAAGAAATGTTTTGTTAGAAGAACATATTAGAAACACACGTGATGCTTTAGGAGTGAACAATGTTCTGAGAAAGAAGAGAGACTTCCATTTTGTACATTTTATTCTATCAAGTTTTTCCATATATTTGCACTACTTTATACTTTTCAATGGATTTATCTTTATAGTAGAATGTTTTAAAGCTTTCCACAAACAGATTAGAAGAGTTTAGGATATTTCAGCTTTTCCCCCTTGAACACTGATAAAATATATCTATCTGCTCATCACCATCTGGCCTGGTTCCTTCATCTGTTTGTTTTGGTAAGGTTGGCACATACTAGGGTTATCTGGGAAAGGAACTACAATTGAGAAATACCTCTATCATATTGGCCTGTGGGCAAGTCTATGAGGCATTTTCTTGATTTGGGATTAATGTGGGAGGATCCGGCCCTCTGTGGGTCGATGCTACCTGTGGCCAGATGGTCCTGGATGGTATAAGAAAGCAAACTGAGCAAGCCATGGAGAGCAAACTGATATGCGGGCAGTACTCTCCATGGCCTCTGCACCAGCTCCTGACTCTAAGCTTCTGTCCCTGACCTGAGTTTCCTCAGTGATGGAGCATGGGGAATTGTGGAAATTATAAGCTGAAATAAACTCCTTTTCTCCCCAAGGTGCTTTTTGTCATGGTTTTACCGCAGCAATAAATCCTTAACTAAGATGCCATCTAACCACTCAACACAGCTATGAGAGTGATTCAAGCTAGTCTTACATCTGGGGTTGGCTACACGCCATCATCACATGGAGCCCTGAAATGGTAACAGCTCCACACTTGCTTTGAAGTGCTCCTGCTGTCTGGAAATTCTGGACATCATGGATCATGAGGCTCCATGTTCGCACTGTGTGTGAGCCTCGACCATTATGTATTTCTTTGGGTGTGAGCACTGGCTTGGCTTTGGACATGTGAGGATTAGTTTTTCTCTGTCCCAGTAGGATGTGTAAATCGATGGGATAAGGATGAATGAAATCCCAATAGTCACGTAGAGAGAATGGCAGGGAGCCAGTGCCCTTTGCTCCACTTAAGAGTTACCAGGAATTAAGTGGAGTCATGTGTCCCATCTTCCACCACACACACCTCTAGATAGGTTGACAAGTTCCCTCACTGAACCCAAAATTTCCTCTTTCCTTCTTTCTTTCTTTCTCTTTCTTTCTTTCTTTCTTTCTTTCTTTCTTTCTTTCTTTCTTTCTTTCTTTCTTTCTTTCTTTCTTTCTCTCCTCTCTCTCTCTCTCTCTCTCTCTCTCTCTCTCTCCCTCCCTCCCTCTGTCCCTCCCCCTCTCTTTCTTTCCTTCTTTCCTTCTTTCTTTCTTTCTTTCTTTCTTTCTTTCTTTCTTTCTTTCTTTCTTTCTTTTCCTTCCTTCCTTCCTTCCTTTCTTCCTTCCTCATCCTCCTCCTCCTTCTTCTTCCTCTCTCTCTCTCTCTCTCTCTCTCTCTCGGCTGGCCATCAAACCTCAGTGAGCCTTCTGTCTCCCCCAGAGCCCCAAGCCTAGCACTCAGGTTGCAGGTATGTGAAGCCACACCCAGATTTATATGTAAGCATTGAGAATCTGAACTCAGGTCCCCTCATGCTTGGGCACTGAGCCATCCTCAGCCAAACACCCAACATCATGTAAATTTCCCAACTTTGAAATGGGCTTACTTGATAGGTAAAACATATTTAAAATATTTTCACATAGTCTTAGTTTCTACACTACTGAATTTCAGCTTGTCTCCCCAACCCCCACTGCTGAATACATGACATCAACAGTTAATTATAAGAAGCCATCTTTTGTCCAGGGCTTGGATCTTACGTGATGTAGACAGAAAGTTGGCCCTCACCTAAGGGGACTGACTATGTTAGCAAAACTCAAAGCTGTGGCTGTGGTTCATATGGGAACCACATATTGATGCTCTTAAATACTGCCAGTGACACACGAACTGCAGTGACACATGAACTGCAGTGACATACAGACTGCAGTGACACACGAACTGAAGTGACATACAGACTGCAGTGACACATGAACTGAAGTGACATACAGACTGCAGTGACACATGAACTGCAGTTACACACAGACCGCATTATTACCAGAAATACATCTTCCAACTCTTCATTCATTATTGGCTGTGCTCGGAATGTTTTAGCACGATTGTTACACGGGAACCTGGAGAGCGTTGCAATTGCTTCTTATTTTTCAAATGGTCATGATGTGAAAAATCAAGTTTAACACACAGAATCCCACTACATGTATGGAAAGTCTCGCTTGTAGCAGCGCCATTAGAGAACTTAACAAAATGAGAACCAGACCTTGAATATTCTCCCATCACCTGGGGAATCTACAATGCCAAACACTCCCAAGTCTAATCAGAGGATTTGAAAGAGAGATTAAAGTGACGTTCAAATTAAGAACTTTGTGGACCACAAATAATTTAACATGTTTCCACTCCCTGCCGTTCAAAATGAATCGTTTCTTAGAATCATACACTTGAATAGACTTTTGATTGATTCCTCCCGTCTCCAACCTAAATTCCAAAAAATTCTGTTTCAGATTATATACTTACCGGATTTGAGTTCATTTCTTATTTTTAACAGGGTTAAAAAAATTAAGACCTTTATCATCTTAAAGAAATGGAGACGATTTTAGTTCTTGCATCTTTGTGAATGAGTGTGTGCACGCACATGTGCTGTCTGTCTCTTCTCACATCACTGAACTAGTGTGAAGTCAGAGGATAAGCACGTAGGTTGGCCCTAACCTTCCTTCTACCGTGTTGGAGATAGCATGTTGTTCTCTGCTGCCTAAGACTAGGTTAGGCATGAGATTCTGAAAATTTCCTGTCTCTGGTGCCCGTCTCACCATAGCGGGACTGGGATTACAGATATGCTATCCCATCCGGCTTCATCTGGGTTCTAAGGAACTTAACTAATGTCCTAGCACTTCTCCAACTGCAGCATCTCCTTCAGCCCCGTGAGGACCATACTTTAAAGACCTGGGGAGATGTGCTTGCACATAAACCACGTTCAACCCCATAGCGGGTTATACACCCATCTTGTGCCTCTCTTGACCTTTTTAACTCCATGTATCATTACCACCTTTCAAAGGAGATCCTAAAAGTGATCTTGGCCCCAGCCTTTGGCAATGTATCCTTCCTGGAATGAGCTCTCCAATCTAGACCCTCAGTGACCGCTTCAATTTATCCCCATGGCTAACGGTTCCAGTCCTTCAGTTTCTGGTGATTGTGACGGGTCCAAGTGCTCGAGACATTCGTGACAAATTATTAAGGAAAACAACTGACCATAATATAACAAAAATCTGATGGGGCTCATCTCACCGAGGAGCTGATTTTGCAGGCCCATGTGAAAGCATGCTGGCTTCTTCAAAGAACAGGTCGTATGAATGCATTTGTTAGCATGTCACTCAAATACAATAACATTGTTAAAACATGAATTCTAGCTCATTGTATTTTTCCACTTGAAGTTTTATAGGAGAATCTTCTGAATTTATCTTGGGTTATTAAGAATTATATTCAGAGTAGAATTACTATATTTTTAAATCAAGAAACTTAGCTGGACCATTAAAATGTTTCCGTACGTTTCTCTTTCTGAGTACACTCCCCTATCTCTCTCTGTCTCCACATGTATGCATGTGTGTGCATATGGTTCATATGCATGTGTGTGTGTGTGCATTCATGTGCCTGTGTTTACACATGCTTGGGGGTGGAGCAGAGGAGGCCATCCATCTAGTGTCCTGCCCTGTCACCCTCTGCCTTATTCCCTTGAAACAGCATCTGTCATTGAATCTGATGCTGAGCATTTCAGCTAGGCTGGCTGAAAAACAAACGCCAAATCATCTCCCCATCTCTGCTCCCCACCACACTGGAGTTACAGGTACTTGTGATCATGCCCAAACTTTTACATCGGTGCTAGGGATCTAAACGCAAGTGCTCGTGCTTGGTCAGTTAGCAGTCCTACCCACTGAGCCATTTCCCTAATGCTTCCTGTACAGTTGGAGAAGAAATGTTAAAAAGGAGAAACATCATCTTCATCGGCTCCAAGTTGGCGCGGTGACTTTGCCCATCTTATGGTTGTGAATGAGTTCCATGAGCCATCATTTTACACTGGGGCCAGACTCTTTGAGTTTTCCCTGATGCTGTCATCAGTGTAAAAAAAAAGTAGAATCATAGTTTTCTTCTGTTTTGTAGGGTTACATTTTAAATTTTGGTATACAAGTGACCTTAGTAGGTCCATTTCCCACCCATCGGGCCTGTCAATACTTTACACTTGATGCAGCCAGCTCGCTGGTGGACTTAAGTTTGTGAGGGTTTGGTTGTAACTAACGGTTTCTTTAGTTTCTTATTAGCATTGCATTACAGCTCAGTATTAATCAAGAATGTGAATGTTCCTATTTTTTAATAGATATGCACAAGAATAGTCATATTAGGGGCAACAGCATCACCTTGATCCTCCAGAATAAAATAATACACACACACATACACACACACACACACACACACACTACTAACCAGATACAATGTACACTTTCCCGAAGCAATCCCATTTCTTCACATATTTGTTATTCTGTTAGACAAACGTAGTAGATAATAATGGCTACCAGCTTACAGTTCAGTTACAGATGATAAGTATACATCTATAATCTTGTTTAGCTGCTTTGCTGGTCTGTTCCAGGAACATCATCACTTCCTCGCAGTGAATTCTTTATCAATGACTTTTCCAAACCAATCTGGCTGCTGGTTTGTGTTAATGAACTGTCATGGGGCCCGATTCCTTTCCCATGGCTGTGCAGCTGGATTTTTTCACAGGTGCTCAGAAAATTAAAATGATGCCGGTTTGGGGTTTCAGCCTGATACAAAAATCACTCCTTCAGCGGATTGTTAAGAAGTTATTCATGCAAGAAACACATCCTCACTCTGAAGACAGACCGCTTCCCCACTCTCTCAACACCCGCGCCTTTGTTGATACTTTGTGCTTCTGTCTTCCTCCATCTGAATTACAGAGAGAGATTGTCTTCCTTACTTACAACACTTCTTTAAAGAACCACACACATTGCAAGCATTAAAAGAGAGGAGAGAAACGTGTTCTTTTTAGTCAATCCTAACACTGTGTTCACAGATCACAAACGTTAATTACTGATGTTTGCAGACTATATATCTTCTCGAGTTGTTTTGTTAGCATCCATTACCCAAGGGATCAACAAAAGAGGAAGAAAATTATTCTATGCTAACTATCCAAAACCACATGAAAATGTTCCCTTTTTGTATCTAAGCTATCCTTTGTTTGAAAATGCTTCCCCTGGTACTAAGGTCTAACTACTGAACATGACTGTATTTCACAGGAAGGAGCTTCCTTCTTAGACCTCAGGTCCCTTGCATTGTTCCCATGCCTGCCTTCACTGTCGGGAATAACTACAGGCACTCTTTTCTTTGGATGCTCTGGTGACCACACCCAGAAGGCCAAGCGTGACCCAACCTTCAGCGTGTCAGCTCTGGCTTTCCACTCACTCCCACAGCTTCCAAGAGTGATACCTTGACCTTGCTTGTTTATTTTGTTCATATTTACTCTTTCCTTGATGTAAAGCCTTTTTCCAAATCGCTGGATGCTAAAAACTGCCCACACATTTGGATCTTTGAACTCTCCATTTCTGTATTTGCAATGTAGATTTAAAAGGGCAGACGCCAATCCTTTGAAAGTAAATGAAGATGTTTTCCAATTTCCCTCCTGAAAGCAAGTGCCATAGACTACTGAGTTGTGGCTGTCTACCCAAAATCCAATATTTTCCATGAGGGATGGGAGGGGGGAGGACTTTTCTCAGCTTCCCTTACCTGGTGGGCTGGTCACATAGAAGACTGCATGGTTGCATGGTGGATGTGATCATTAACCATGCAAACGTCATAACTTTCAGAGGGAGGGCCACAGGTCAACACATCTAACTGTCTTTGAATTGAGTAATTACACTGTTAAACAAGATGCCTTCTCTGTTACCATTTTGACCAGTATACCTTCATAGCATGTAGAAAGCATGGAGTTCTTGACCATATTCAGGTTCCAAGCAGTCAGCAGGTCAGGTCCACTGTACCAAGTAGGAAGGAAAATGGATCCCAGAGTCACCTCTACCACTCACAGGCATCTGTTCTCAACTCCAGTCCCAATACCAAGGGGACTCCAGTCCTGCGGGATCTGTATTTAGGATTCTCTAGAGTCCAAAACATATGGAATGAATATATATAGGAAATTTATTGGAATGAATTATAGGCTGCATCTAGCTAATCCAACAATGGTCAGCTGTGAATCTAGTTGTGCTCAGTTGCTCAGTACTACGATGCTGGCCTATACTATATAAGCTGGGATGGTGAAGAAGTAGGCTCCAATAGATGTGTTGGCAAAGTTAGCACAAGTAGGCAAAGAACTCTCAGCTCCTCCTTTACCACCATGCCTGCCTCTGCCTCTGCCCTGCCATGCTTCCCACTATGATGATAATGGACTGAATCAGTAAGCCAGCCCCAATGAAATGTTTTCATTTATAAGAGTTGCCTTGGTCATATTATCCCTTGACAGCAATAAAATGATAGTGCAGTATTCCATTCCTTAGACACAACAGTCACTTGCGCCAGACTTCCTTAACTCGACATTGTATTCTCTTCCTTTGGCCAACTCAAATACCTATAGGTTTCACACAAGAAATACATTCTGCCTATAGAAGAATTATCCAAGCAGACCCATACCTATCTTCAAGGGCACTAGGGCATTATGTGGGAATTCCACAGTGCTTACGGCATTGTCAAGGAGGAGGAGGTTGGCTCTTGGGAGACTTTTCATTTTTAACTGAGTGGTATAAAAAATCTCCTGTTCAAAACTCCTACCACAGAGAGGCCCAGGCAGGCCATAAAGATGGGGTCTTGCACATAACCAAAGGACCCTTCATCCTGCCACAGAGACATTTTCTCAGTCATGTTAATTTCTGTTCAACTCATAATAGTCAGAAACTGGAAACAACCAAGATGGCCATCAATGGATAGATGGGTAATGAAAATGTGGTACATTTGTAGAATGGAATATTATTCCTATGTTTAAAACATGAAAGTTGCAGGCAAATGGATGGAATTAGAAACAAAAAATCATCCCAACTACAGTAACCCAAACCCAGAAAGATAAATGTTGTGTGTATTGGCTTTTATGTGGATGTTAGCCGTTAAGTCAAAGAAAAGCAAGCTACAAGTACCACAGAGGTTAAGGGACCAGTGGGTAGGGGCACAGATCTCCTTAGGAAGGAGAAATAGAATAGATAGCTATGAGTGGATTGGGAGGAGGGCAGGAGTATAAATTGGGAAGGGGGTATCACAGGGAAAGGAAGGACAGATAAAATTAAGGGCCATTTGAACAGACCTATGGAAGTCTAATACAATGGAAGCTTCCTAAATTGTATACATATGTGAAATCAACCTAAATGAAATTGCAAAACAATCAAGAAGACAGAGTCCCAATTGGACATCTTTCAGCACAAATTGGAGCTTCAGTATAAGGGATGGGATACATATACTCAACTCATTGGGCAAAGCAGTCCCAGGTGGGAACTGCCAAACAAGCCAGATTGATGCAAAGGTGATAGGTTGCTATCCACAAACTGATGACAAGGTCCTATTACTGAAAATAACACCCAGTTAACTCATTGAACATGGCTAAGTCAAACTGTTGCCTAAATAGAATCTTCATTCCTCCTGGCTTGTGTTCTTAGTACAGGAAGACATTCTGCTCATTTTTGTTGGTGGTGGGTTTTTTTATTTTGTTTTGTTTTGTTTTGTTTTTCATAATAGAACTTCATAGACTGTATATTCAAAACAGTAGAATTTTATTTATTTTTTATAGTTCTGGAAGATGGGGGTATTCAAGAACATAACATTAATATTGGATGAAGGTCTCTTTGCTCTATCGTAACTTGTCAGAAAGATAAGTGAGAACTTAAAAGACAGAGAGATGAAAAGAGGGGCTAGACTTAGAGCAAGCCCTGTTTCTTAGTAACTTCTATTCCCGGAATAACATCATTAGTTCGTAACTTAGGCACCACCCCTACATTACTACTTTAGTAAGTAAATGTCAGTTTTCAATATGGGTTTGGTTTGGGAAGGAGCATTCTGGTCATCACATACATATCACATACAGGATTAAGATGGCTATTTCCCTCCTCCCAGATCATTAACACTGCACTGAAGGGTTCCAAGAATGCACTTTGAAACCCTGGATGGAGCCTAAGAATGGAAAAATAGAATGAGAGATAAGGGCACATGTGAAGAATCATGCCACTATGGAAAATGTGAAGAATAAAATCCAAAGGTAGACAAAGAGGAGCCAGGATATGGAAAGCAGGATAACTAGATTCCTGTGCAGAGGCTGTTGAGATTCAAATGAACCTGTTTAGGTTGAGACCCCTGTAGAGATGAGAATGGGACATGAACTGACCATACTAACCAGGTATGTAAGCATACTGTCAAATGGCACCTCTTTGAAGTCTTCTTTCATCAGAGAAAAGCAGTTACATTAAATTCTTCTTTAGTTGTTATTGTTACACAAATACACACACAAAATATGTATATATATACAACCTGCTGATTCTGTTCAGTGATGCCTGAATAGACATGTTTCTACGACTGACTACTCTGTCTTTTATAACCAATCAGGGGCCTCTTCCCTGGGAAAGACTAATTCTTCCATCAGTTGTTGATTGCTAGTAACTCTTCAGTTATGGGTAGCGATCCAAGAATTTTCCCCATCTGAAGTGGGATGTCAACTCTTGTTGAAATCAATAGTTGTTGTTTTAAGCAGCTGTGATGTTTAGAATCCATGGATGTATCTTCCCTCTCATATTTTGACAGCACAGTATCACAGCAGAAGGGACAGAGCCATCTTAATTTTTGAGACAGTCTCGCTGGACTCAAACTCATCCTACAGTAAGTAGGCAAGGCTAGCTAAAAAATCTCTCCAGTGCTGGAATTATGTTACCAGCCTTGGCTTTGACATAGAGAGGATTTCTAAGGCACCAGAAGTATTGAATAGGATCCTAACAGTGGTGGCTATGTGTCAAGATACATTTGCTCAAACTCACTGATGATTGTGTCATACCAGCAATTGACCCTACTTTAACGAAGACTCAGCAGATTAAAAAGCACTGATGGCAAGGAATGTACCCGCTGGTGGCGAATGTTGACACCTGAAGACTCTGTGCATATGAGCCCTTTCTGTACTTACCACTTAATTTCTCCTTAAACCTATCTGAAAGCTACAGGCAGCATGGAGCAGGCAGTACTCAACTAGCCGGCATCTGTTCTGCAGGACTTTTTGGAGGCTATGCAGAATGAAGGAGCAGAGCTAGCTTTCCTAGACCAAAGCCAAAGACTGTATTACTTTTCTCCAACATTTCAAAAGGCTGGTGCTTGCTGAAACCCACGTTAGAAATGCGTCTCCGTGCAGTGCTTTGTGGAAATAGCAACTTTTATAGCAAAGGTCTGAACACATACCAGGGCATTAAAAAAACAAAAACAAAAAACAAAAAACTTTGAGCAGTGGTTTCTAGTTCAGACTGAGTCAACTACAAATATTTTAAAGAAGAAGAAGAAGAGGAAGAAGAAGGAGGAGGACAAGGAGGAGGAGGACAAGGAGGAAGATGAGGAGGAGAAGGAAAGGAGAAGAAAGAAGATGTCAAGTCTAGTTGTGCATACCTATAGCCCCAGCCCTCCAAGAGCAGAGACACAAAGAGACTGAACTCAAAGCTGGTCTTATCGACACAGTGAGACCTTTTCTCTGAAAGGAAAGAGGATGCTGGGCAAAAGACTTCTGGCTAAAATGCTTGCTGTATAAGCATGAAGAACTGAGTTCAGATCTCTAGTGCCCACATCAAAGCTTGGTGCTGCAATACACATCTGCAAACCCAGCAATGGGAGAAGAAGGGGAACAAGTGCACCCCTGAGGCTCTACTAAGCCAACTTCACCTATCTGGTCAGTTCCCAATGAGAGACTGTATCTCAAACAAAACAAAACAAAACAAAACAAAACAAAACAAAACAAAACAAAACAAAACAAAACAAAACAAAACCAAACAAAACAAAACAAAACAAGATAAAACAACAACAGCAACAATAACAACAAAACTCCTCCTCAGAAGCAACACTCCAGGTAAACACAAACACAAGCTTGGATATATCAATGCACTGGTCATGCACACACAAGTCTTCTAGGTTGAATCCGAGGTGGAAATGTGTTTCTCTCTTCAGGGAACAGACATCCACACATAGATACACTGTGTGTGTTTGTTAGGCATTCTTCATTTAGCAGCCCAGCTGTCCAATCTGCCCATGTTTTCTTCCATTCCCTAGTGGGGAAGGGGTTCCACCATCTGGAATGGCTTCCCCATCGTCCTTCCATAGGCCTGTCTCAGATAGTCAGTAGTACAGAAAGGACAAGTTTTGGGCTTCAAAGACAGGCATATATCTGCATGAATCAATTCAAATCCAATAATAGGCCCGAGTGATATCAGAGATACATAGTGAAACCTGTAGAAGCTTCCAAGTGAGCAGAAGTCAGGCAGGGTTGGCAGGGAAGGGAAGAAAGATTGCATAAAACTAAGAAAAAAGTGAAAAATATCAGAACAAAGGAGAAGAGGGGGAAGGTGGAAGATGGGAGAGAAGAGGAAAGAGTGAAGAAAGGGAGAAGAGAATGGAAGAACATAGGCAGCCATGATGTTACCTACCCCATATCAGGTACCATTATACTCTCATACTTTTCCAGATCTAGACACCAAGGAGATCATAGTGACATATTGATCCCTGTTCTCTGAAAGATCATGATCTTCAGAATAAATGATAGTGATGGGGAGTTAAATGACAGAAGTGGACAATTGACTAAAAATGGGACACTAGTCACCCAGTCATTTGCATAAACACCAAAATCAGATTTAAACTCAATGAAAGCCCCAAATCCTGGTGGGATTAGGAAGCCTTCCAGGTTGGTACCAGGGCATGTCTTGTCTTCATTAATTGGATAAATGGAACCATATCTTCTGTCCACTATTTTGTTCATGACTTAAATTAATTCCTTCCCACAGGGTTAATTGCTGAGGATCTTCCATCCTGCTTCTTATTAACATTCTTTGTAACATTCCCACCTGTTTTGTTATCAGTCTGGCTCATCCAACACCCCTAAAAGATTATTGTCCCACTCACTCTGCATCACAGCCAACTCTCCACCACAGCTGGAGATCCATGACTGACCTGCAACTCTATCACCTCCGGTCATACTGATGCAGGGCTTTCTCCCATTGACTGTGCATCTAGATTGTGCTATTATGTTTAAACAATGTCCTCACTACTGCGAGACTATAACTCCTAACAAAGGGATAGGTGCCAATTTCCAACGATACTTGAAAGGCTGAGCTATAGAATCCTGTGAGCAGCTGAGATGTAGACCTAGTGTAGAATACATTTGAAGAAGAGACAGATGATACTTTCCTGTAGACACACATCCATATATCACACGTGCACATTTTATACACGTAGGCATGTCTTAGCATGTTTCTAATGCTGTGGCAAAACACCATAACCAAGACAATTTATAAAAGAAAATCATTTAACTGGGACCTCATGATACTAGAGGGTTAGAGTACTTGGCCCTCACAGTGGGCATGGCAGCAAGCAAGCAGGCGTGGAGTTGGAGCTGTATTTGAGAGTTAATATCTTTTTCCCACAAGAATAAGGCAAAGAGAGAGCTAACTGGGAAGGACATGAACTTTTGAAAGTTTAAATTCTACCCCTAGTGACACACTTCCTCCAACAAGGCCACACCTCCTAATTCTTTCCAAACAGTTTCACCAACTGGAATCTTTGGAGACCATTTTCATTGAAATCACCACAATGTACTCACACATATACACACATACAGGTGCATTCACACAGGTGAGCACACATATACATAGGCATTTGGGCAGTCTCACACACACAAACACACACACACACACACACAGAGACAGAGTTTTTTCTTCTCATGTTTTGCCCATTGAAATTACTTATTTATTTTCTCTGAGTTCTTAATTTGTCCTCGTGGAGAGTTGAGCTGCTTGCTGTCCCTATGCGGTCCTAACATGGCTGGCTTGTGATTCCCGTGGGATGTGTATAGGTAACTAGTAAGAATCAATTTTTTTGGTTTGTTTGTTTGTTTGTTTGTTTGTTGTTAGTCTCATAATAGAGAGACTGTTGGTTAGTTGGTTGGTTTTGGTTTGGGTTTTGGTTTTGGTTTTGGGTCTCTGTGTAGCCTGCCTCTGCCTCCCAAGTGCTGAGATTAAAGGCCACTGCCCAGCTTAAGAATCAAATCTTATCTCTACAAACAGAACCCAAGCCCATCCACATTCCAATCTTCCCTAAGCACGGCAGCCATTTCTTCACTAATGTCAGCACCTGCCACTTGGTCTGTTTCCCACACGTCCACCGTTTGTATGTGTGAGCAGGCAGCGTGGACACTATACAACTGGTTTCACTGCGGCCCCTCAAGGACTAGGGCTCCACTGGGGTGGATGCTCTGGCTGCTGACGCAGCCTCTGCCTCTCATGACAGCCTGTCTCAACACTGTCAGTTCCTCTTCTGTGCTGACAATGAGCAGACGTGATGGCAGGCTGCTCACTTAATGACTTCGCTGATGACATGCAGGTGTGCACGGGTGTGGTACTCAGTCTTGACGCTTTCGTGTTCTCCTGGGTGGTTGGAGGGCCGGCTCCATTAGTTTGTGGCCTTGTGAGAATATATAAAACTGTTCTGGGTGTTTGCCAGGTTGAGATGAGCAATATCGGCTTGTAATGAATCCCCGGGTCATAATTTTCAAGACAATATTAAGGATATATTAGGTCACTTCATCTAAGAAGCTGAAATGCATGGAGGCTATGCTTTCGGGGAGAGGCATTTGGGAGTTGATCCGTGTTTCGTATTGTATATTACAGTATTTTTACCACTTTCTAAAAACTAGTGAAAGCACAGGTCCAAAGCTTCCATAACAGATCTGCTTCACTCGTTTCATGAGATTTTCCTCATGGTCCTAGCCTTATGTGAGACAACAAAACTCAACACATAGAAACTCTGGAATAAAATGATCCTGACTGCGATCCCAGCATCCTTCAAGTCAAGTCTTCCAATGTGTCACACTGGAGGAATAATGCGGCTATGATCAAAACCAAACAATACCTATTACACAGTAGCTTCTCAATAGTAGTGAAGGTTACCAATGGAACCTAAAGCAGAAAGGAGATGGAGGGACTTTTCCTTAGGACTACAGAAAGTATAGGAACAGTTCTGGACAACACTGCCTGGACTCAAGGCAGGTCTTGAGATCACCTGTGCACAGCTACATGCTGCAGACAGCATCCCCCCAAATGGTTCCTTTATCTATATTGATTGAGTGATCTACTCCTTGATCATTTGCGTATTTACTTCACGGCCAGCCATATCTAAGGGTATCTTTCACTCCTCTCACTTCCTCTCTGTACTGTCATTATGGGTTTCTCATGGTGTTAGTGCTCTGAGAGTCCATGCAGGCACTAGTGTCTGTGAGCACCTTGGTGGCCTTTGCCTGCAATGCACCTATTTCCCATAGTTCCGGGATGGGAGAGGTTTGAGAGGCACCAAGAGCAGGAGTTAGCTTGCTCAGTTTCCATAATAGAGAGACTGTATCCAACGACTATGTATAGTCATGTGAGTCAATAGAGAAACAGTATTCAATGGCTATGTACTCTAGTGTGAGTCTAGACTTGAATTACCCAACGAGCAGACAGTGATTGTATATCTATCTCTACATAATAAGGGAAGAACATGAAGGGTACTGGAGTTACAGGAGGGAAAAAGAAGACATTTATTTGGATCATGGTGACCCTGAACACAATGGTAGATATCATGCATGCACTGTTTTTCAATCCTCCTCCATTTTATACATAATGAGATGGAACTTTAGGTTGTACATTCAGACCTTGGATGGCCAACTCTGGAACTGATGAAGAGCAATTTTGTGGATGGAAGTCATCCAGTACTAGGGCTATAGTTGGACCTTTCTGCAAGTGGAAATTGTCTCAGCTCTAGACCAGTTCAACTAATCAAATCAGTCCATGTCTACTGCCGAAGCTGGAACAAACAGGTTCCTAGTGGGTAACTGCCAACTGGAGAGGGTAATCTTTCACTGGCTAGAATCCTGAAGAGCCAGCCTGCTGCATAAGCTGGTGACATTGTTGCTTGTTGTCAAATAGAAACTCCTTCAAACCACATAGAGGCTGGGGAGATGGCTGAGCTGGTAAAGTCCCTGCCATGTAAGTTCAGATCCCCAGCAATCACATAAAGATATGGCTGCATGTATTCCTTCACGTTCTCTAGCAAAGGCTAGCATGCCTACACAAACACATACAAACACCACACGTGCAGATTCCCAGCAGATATTTTTCAGTGCTCACAGCAGGGGGCTGTGGTTGGAACATCCCCGGTGAAGGCTTTCGCATTTTGGAGTCAACACCATCCCACACTTGTTGCACATCTGTAGGGATTCCATTCATGAAAATAACAAAGAGGGTAAAATAGATGGAGCTTTCTGGAGAGGACTGTACAACCATTCAGGTTAATCTGCTTCTTGAACCTTCCCAGAAAGCCCTGGAGGACAACTCACAGTGGGCATGAGGTCATCTGTTCATGGCCTCACTTCTGCCACTAGACTGTATTGTTAGATGCTCCTGAGGTGTTGGCGCAACTAAAAGAAACAGCTTGTTCCCTGAGATGTTGTGTTGAGTCATCTCACTCCCACGGTCCTCTGGGAGTGGAGATAAAGTTTGTGATTATTGGATGCACTTCCTAGGTGGGGGAGCAGCAGGCAGGAATGACTCTCTGCCCGCTTCTGTCTTAAGTTGGGTCTGGATGCACAAGGCTAGTCCTGCTGCAGCATGTATAACATCTCTCCAGTTTATTTCTAGTGATTATATTAGCCCCCAAACAGATCTTCAGTAACTCAGAAAACTCAGAGGTCATTAAAATAGCGAGAAATCAAAGAAGCAATGCCTGCTCTCATGGCGCCGGCTTCTCCAAGAGTGCAAGGGAATCATCTGTGTTAATCACGGCAAAGAAAATACAGGAAAGCTGTAGAAGTGAGCTGATGAGTCTCCCTAGGAAATGTTTCATGCCGAGATGCGATTGGATGGAGCATCCATCCTCGGTCGGTCCTCTGCCTACAGGTGCTAGTGTCAGACACTACACCACAAACCAGGCAAAACTACCTTGCATATACAACTAGGCATTCAGTTGGTGTGTCAACATCAGGCACTGTTGGTACATAAGGACACTACCCATACTCACCAAGTCACTTTGGGGTTGGTGGGTCGGTGTGCCATCACTCTCCTTATTACTACATAACAGTTTTCATGGTTCCTGCTTCCTCCCCTGGAAACAACCTGGGAGGGGAAGGAGAGCCTCAAAGATAGGGGTACAGTCACCTTTCATGAACTAAAGGACCTGGCTTCCCCTTCTCCTTGTCCTCTTCTTCCTCTTCCTCTTCTTCCTCATCCTCTTCTCCCTCCTGGTCCTCTCCTCCTCCTTTTCTCTTCCCTCTTCTGTGCTGGAGACCAATGAGCCAGCACTTAATATGACATTTTATTTGATTCAAAGCATACAGTTTTGAACATAAATTTCGTATATGAGGTTACAATTCTTTTATAGTTGAAAAGCACCTCAGGTGCATGGTTATCCAAATCATTTTTTCCTCAAGAGGGAAGTTTATATGTTTACATGTTGTTCCTATTTTAGTGGCAGTGTTTGAAACGATGCATCTCGTTTCATGTACATGTTTTGCAGGGAAAAAATGTTTCTGGAGACTTTTCATCCAAGATAAGATTGCCGGACAAAAGTTCACTTGGGAAAACGGACTTTTGTGTTTTAAATTAACCATGGCGTTTAACCTGAGAAAGTACATTGTCTTAGTCAGGGTTTCTATTCCTGCACAAACATCATGACCAAGAAGTAGTTGGGGAGGAAAGGGTTTATTCAGCTTAGACTTCCACACTGCTGTTCATCACCAAAGGAAGTCAGGACTGGAACTCAAGCAGGTCAGGAAGCAGGAGCTGATGCAGAGGCCATGGAGAGATGGTCTTTACTGGCTTGCTTCCTCTGCCTTGCTCAGCCTGCTCTCTTATAGAACCTGACACTACCAGTCCAGAGATGGTCCCACCCACAAGGGGCCCTCCCACCCTTGATCACTAATTGAGAAAATGCCTGACAGTTTGATCTCATGGAGGCATTTCCTCAACTGAAGCACCTTTCTCTGTGATAACTCCAGCTTGTGTCAACACAAAACCAGCCAGTACATGCATGTAAAAGTATTATTAGCAAAAATGTTACTTGTGAGACGTAGTAATAGCTCAGTGGTTTAAAACACTGACCACAAAGGAAAACTGGCTGTGATGGCCTTATACTTAGCTGTTTTAACCTTCCTCCTTTTGGTAAGCCAGGACTAATTCTGATAATGCCTAAGTCACAGAGGATGAGTAAATGCATAAATACCAGGGAAGTCCTCAAAGCAATGCCTAACAATCAGAAGTTGTCTGACAATGGTTTATTAAGTACATCAATATTTCTCAAAAGGACAGTGTTTCCAGAAATGAAGGCAAAGATATGTGTCATGTCTGTGTTCCACGTTAAGATGTTAAAACAGGAACCTTAGAGTTATTTAATTATTAAATTGACCCACATGGCTTACTCTTATGAATTTTATTTATTTATTTTATATTTATGTATTACTTTTATATTTTTGGAGGGGTCATGGCACACAAGTGGAGGTCAGAGGACAGCTTGTAACAATTGGTTCTCTCCTTCTACCAAGTGGGGCCTGAGAACCAAACTCCGATCTTTAACCTTGGCCACAAGCAACATTTCCCACTGAGCCATCTTTCTGAACTACCCATACTTGATATTTAAGGAAAGAACAATAAACATCCATTATAATGGTGAGGATAGTCATGCTCAATGGTCATACATTTGTCTAGCATGAGAAAGGCTTTGGGTCCTGTCCCTAACATTGTAAAATGTAAATAAACAAAATACGTTCTAACTGTGCCGTAAGGCAATTTTAATCAACCACGAATGATCATAGGCAATCCCTTACAAATATTTATATTAAGGGTTGTGGCATGTTTTGCTAAGATTCAGAACACAATGGTGCTTGCTTCTATTACAATGCAGGGCTGGACTCATATACTTGCTTGAATGTTCTACCTCTCTTTCTTCTCCCCATCAGTATCTGAAAAATAGAAGATCGAGGAGGAAGAGGAAGAAGAGAAGTGCACAGAAAGGAAAGAAATGAATCATAGACTGTGTGCGACAAATTCTAATTTAAAAAGGATCAAATAGCAGCGTTTTCCAAATATGACACTATTAGTGTGTGTGTGTGTGTGTGTGTGTGTTTAATTATTTTAGATTTATATTATCTGTCCTTCTAGCTTTTAAACATTCTCTAGTGGTATAAGGAGATATCAAAGAAACATAACTTACGAACACACTGGAGGATCAAAGACAACCTAGAGTCTGAGGGATGCGAGGCATTTGCTTCAACAGTTGTCTTTCCTCCTTGCAGGTCTTGGTGATTTGTGGGGATTTCTTTTTCCAGGGAAGACAGACAAAAGCAAACTTAAGGTTTTGGTTAAGGTGGTGAGCCCAAATGGTTCAAAGGAGAGCAAGTGGGCAGTGTGGGAATTGTCATGGAAAGCAAAGGAGCTGTAGCCTCTTGCCTATATCGAGACTGTGGAAAGAGATATAAAAATCCCCTACCTAAACACAGGCTTGCTAGACTCAAGCAAGGAAAGGCTTCATTTCAGCCCTTGTCTAAATAATGGTTTTCATGGCCAACTTCTATTTCCCTTCCTGTTATTTGCTTGTCTGGTCTTTTCTCAGACGCTCAAGAGGAACACAATTATCTTTGCCACCTCTCAAGACTGGTTTTTAGTTTTCTGGATGTTGGTTTGTTTTGCTCTTTTTTGTTTGTTGGCTTGTTTGATGAATTCTATACATACAGTGTTTGTGGCTCTTGGGGATAAACCAGTGATTCTAAACATCTTAAACAATGGAGATACATAAGATAACATAAACCCAGTATGAAAAGGATGGGGGAGAGTAAATGCCATCGTAACCACACTGGTACTGAGCAGTGAAGAACAGGAGAAAGAAAGAAGAAAATCTGTATGTTTGGTTTCCTGGTTTCAAAACAAAGGACTACAAACTATCTAACTTAAAGCATCAATCATTCTCCCTGAATTCTAGAAGCTGGACCGTCTAGATTCAGGAGCTCAGAAGCACTCTGTATTTCCCAGACCCCACAGAAATCTTTATTGGCTTTCACAGGTCCTGGTCGGGGCTGGAGATCTTTGAGCTTGTGGCTGTATCACTCATTTCTGCCACTGTCACAGGATCACACTCTCCCTGTGTCTTGTCTCCCCATCATTTCCCATCTTACAAGAATACAATTATATAGATGTGGGGTCCACCCTGTCCTACTAGGCCCTCATCTGAACTAATTACACATATGTGATTCTGTCTTCAAATAAGTCATTCCCTGGGACACTGGAAGTTAGTTACTGCATCAACACGCCTTTTCTGAAAGACCCAGTTCAGTCCACCACATTGAGTAAAAGTCATAACAACCAAGACTGTATGTTCCCAAATCACAAAGTATTGCCTCCTCTCCAAATGCTGACATATCCATCCTTGTATAGACTGAGAGGTGGAAGCCCTTGACCTAGCTAGAGAGCTAACAAACAGAGTCAGAATTCGAATGAAGACTCAGGAGACCAAGGCTTCACTGTAGCACTCAACAGCAGGAGTGAGTTGATCACCTTCAACTCCTCTGGATACACACCCATATCACTGTATGTACGAACTTTGTGATGCTGTACTCCTCCAGATGCACACACATATCACTGTATGTGTGTGCTTTGTGGTGCTGTCATGCCTTTAATGTTATTGAAAATAGCAAGTGGGGCTAGAAGAAGGGTACACTGTGTGGGGACACAAGTACGACTCTGCCATTGAAAGTTGGCTTATATTGGGCTTTAGATCTCGCCCAAGACAATCAACAATCCTCTGATAAGACTGTAACAAACAGCGTGAAGACCCTTAGCTTATTAAATGTTGCTTAATAAGTTTCTCAAATACACCAATGACAAGTCAAAACAATATTTTTTAAAACTTGTATTGATTCTTTGTGAGTTTCCCATCATGCACCTCAGTCTCGCTCATCTCCCTGTTCCCCTCACATCCACTCTTCACCCTTGCAACCTTCCCCTTGACCTTGACAATAAAACACACACACACACACATACATACACACATACACACACACATACACACACACATACATACACACATACATACACACATACACACACACACATACATACACACATACACACACATACAAACTACGGTATGTCACAGTGTGTCCCACAGTATATCCCTCTGGCCACACAGCTTCACCTGCAAATCTTCATTGCAATGAGTTCGAGATCTTCGGCTTCCATGAAACCAGCAATATAATTGGATCCTAATCCCTGGTCACTCATATGATCCCCAACAGCTGCCCAGACCAGGGATACCCCCATCAAAAAACTATTTTATGGTACAAAAAAACATGATACTCCATTCTTTCATTCAATGCTGTAGTATATTTTGCAGTTTAGATTTAAATTAAATCATTTACATACCAATTTTAATTTTTAAATTTGTCAGCCTACCAGACACTTAGAATTATTTTTAATCTGTTTATTGATTAGTTTTATGTGTGTGCATCACGTGCATGTGAGACCCAACAGAGCCCAGAAGAAAGTGTCAGATCCCCTGGAACTAGACATACAAGCAACGTGAGCCAGCATGTGAATACTGAGAACCGAACCCAAGTCCTCTGCAACAGCAGCCAGTGCTCTTAACCACTGAGCCATCTCTCCAGCCCTCTCAATATCCGTATTCTTTTGTATTATTGAATCCTTTCATTTTCAACAGGAATTCGTTACTCTTTTGACAGTCAAAAAAAATCACACGCCAGAAGTAGAAAATTTCTTTTTAGATATATAGTCAACATTGACATGTTTTAAATAAAAATAATTATGTAAAAATGTTTAAAGCAGTCTTCATTTTTTTTCAAATTGTATGTATAGAAGTTAAGCTTCTTGAAAAGAGCAGGCATGTGTCAGATTAGTCAGGTTGTCTCTGTGCTATGTGATGGAATGGTTAAGGATGTGGTTTGGCTGGTAAATGCATGCCTACCATGTGGAAGGTCCTTGGTTCTATCCCCAGGACCACATAAACTGGATAATGCACCTCTGTAAGTTCTACACTTGCGAGTAAGAGGTGGAAGGATCACTGTATGAGTTCAAGGCCAGCCTGGGCTACAAGAGACAAATATCAAAAATAAAACCACTACAAATAAAACCACAACAAAACAACTAACAAATTAACCAGAAGATAAAGCCGAGGCCCAAAGCAACACAGCGTAGTTATTTTTCGTGGTCCTGATGACAGCTAGCACTGAAAATCCCAGCTCATATGCATACATATGCATATGGAAACTATTTTATTTTCAATGTTGGAGATGAAGTACAGGGCTAAATACATGCTGGACAATCGCTCTACTCTTGAGATATGCCCAGTCGTTAAATATGGAAAAGAAAGCTTGCTACTTAGACCCACTAGTAGATTTCACATTCTATTCCTGATCAAGAGTGGTCACTTGGCACGCCTACACAAATTTTCACTTTGAGAAACTATTTGAAGAGCTGGAGAGAAGACTCAATGGTTAAGAACTCTGGCTACTCTTCCAGAGGACCTGGGTTCAATTCCCAGCACCTACATGGCACCTCACAACTGTCTCTAACTCCAATTCTGAGGGGATCCAACACCCTCATACAGAAAAAAATGGCAATGCTCATGAAATAAAACAAATAAATTATTTTTTTAAAAAGAAACTGTCGAAGATATCTCCAGATCTTATTTTCTTATGGTGTTATAAAATATATCAATGTGATCAAAGTGGTGGCAAACGGATCCATGAACTAGGTTCCCAGGCTTGGCATGCTGTTTTGGCCACAGGACCCATTATCTCAGAGTATGCACTCTGGGGAAGGCAGAGCCTGAAGGGTGTACGCCTCAGGGAACCCAGTGACCCAGCTGCCTTTTCTGCTCTTTCCGGCCCGTGTTCTTCCTTTCCCTGGCCGTAGGCAGGGCTCCTGAAGGTCCATTTGACCTCCCACATACCCTCTAGCACCCACTCACAGGTCACCTTTGTTACGAGTGGCACAAAGCTATGTTGTAACATCTCCTTTTATTGGCTAAAGTCTGCTTTCTGTCATCCCTTTGGAAGGTTACAGTCTTCTAAGTCCTTTCATCAACTCCGTGTTCGTCAGGACCAATTACGTTGTAGGCACGGATCCAGGAACTGGGTGTGCTGGGTGGAAGCAGACATATATGAATGCCATCCTGCCCTTTTCTCTACCTGCAGAGCTGATGGCAATCAGGAAGTATCAGGGCTATACAGAGAGCAGAAGCCTAGCCTAACCCTGAGGGTGTGGAACGTGTTAGAGGAACGACCTCCGGGTGGTGACCTCTGAGCAGCCGGTAGAAAGAAATCTGCCTAGTCAGAGGGAAAATAGGTTCTTGGAGGAAAGGAGGGCAAAAGTGACCTGGTTCTTGAGATCTCACTGAAGACTGGAATCTGGTCATGCAAATGACAAGAGAACTTAGTGTCATCAATTGACCTACATCTACTTGACTTCTTGACCAGAAGCCTGATGACCATGCAGCAAATGTTTCGAAGGACACGTGTATGATGTGTGTGTGCACATATGTGGGTATAGAATATGAGAGAGAGAGAGAGAGAGAGAGAGAGAGAGAGAGAGAGAGAGAGAGAGAGAGAGAGAGAGAGAGCATGCCAGAGGGTAACCCACCACCTTGTGTGAGACAGTATGTCTTTGCTGCTCACTGTTGCATAAGCCACACTCACTGGCGTGTGTGTGCTTCTAGAGGTCCTCCGGTCTGGACCTTTTATCTTGATCTATGAGCACTGGGTTTACTGACACACCCGACTCCACCCGGATTTATATGGGATGCAGAGATTCAAATTCAGGTTCTCTTGCTTGTATAGCTTTAAGATAAGGGGGAAAACCACTGAATGTAGAGAGTTAAGACATACGCATCATGTCGTAATATTTTAGTTCTATGCATAAAGTATCATCACATGGTAATATTTTGGCCTTAGACTTATAAATAGCTTAAGCACAAGTACTTTATTAAAATTCTAGAAAATTCCTGCTAAACATAGTAAGTTGTGCTAGTTTCAGAGAACTGCTGGACCTCAGGACAAGAAAACTTCTGACTATCCAAGGAGGAATGACCTTCTCCTTGTGAGTTGAAAGCACTCAGAGTTGATAGTGGAAAGGGAAGGGCATTTTGGGCTTGAAATCTATCATAGCCTCTCAAGACCATTACAGTGGGCTGTTGGAAAGGTCCCCCTTTCAGTACTTTCTTCTTAGCACACAGGATGCATTACAGTCTTCAGACTATTTATGTAACACTTGAATCCTCCAAAGTCTGCCTCAGAAAGACCTGCAAAGAAAGATCATAGCTTCAGCGATGACTCCTTAATGTCAAATGGAACTTACTTGGAAGCCATCACCCTACCTCTGCCATCTCCCTTGGTCTCACAGCCTCCTGTCAGTCATGTTCCCTCTTTAAGGAGAGGGTGTGCTGCACTTTAGGGGTGAGTCGGTACAAAGACAGGATTGTAACTGGATCATGTCAGAAAGCTTTGCCTGGTTTAAGAGAGACTTGCAGTTCACAGAGGCCTTGCCTCATCTTCACTGTTGATGGTGTTCCTTGTCTAAACACTGCTTAAGTCTGGGACTGTAGAAATCCTTTACTTGGCAGTTTGACCCTTAGGAGCATCTCTGACCTCAGCTCACAGGTGTCAATAGTGACTTCCTTTGTCCCCTACTTAGGATACCCAAAATGTCCTCAGATACTAACAAATGTCCAAGAGGACAATGTTGTGTCCTACATCAGAATTATTACATGAGATGGCTGTTTCTATATAAAAATTTTCTAATAATGTAACTATCTATAGTTTCAATTATGCATATATATGCATATGTATATATGTATATATATATATGTGTGTGTATATATACATATATATTCATGATTTTATTCTTTGTATATGAATTTATGTTTTTGCCTATTTGCCCTCTCTCTTAGTAAAATTTAATTAATTATAAAGTTAATATGTGTATTTGGAGAAATTTCGAGAAAATAAATCCATAAACATATCTCTTAGAGACTGCCCAGCAAATACCTTGAGAGGTTTCTCAGGTTTGTTAGCACATTGTCGTTTATATTTTCAACTAGAAAGAACACTGGACAGAGAACATTATTTGGAGCATTGTCTAGACAGGAGTGACCGCCCACATCTTTAATCCTAACACAGCCAGGAGGAAGATCCAGGAGGATCTCTGAGTTCAAGACCAGCCTGGATACATAGCAAGTTCCAGAACAGCCAGGGCTACACCATGAGACCTGTCTAAGAAAAATAGCAGACAGACAGACAAAAAGGAGCATATTCTATGCCATTTCTTTGAAATGGTCTAACATTCCAACATATAAATATATGCAACATAAGAATATATCAATCCTTATTTTTTTAAATATTTTGCAAGTTTCGTTATATATTTGTCTGTTGTGTGTTTTCTGTGTTGGGATGCATCTATGTGAATGAGGATGTGCTTGTGTGTGTGTGAACATAAATATGTGAACAGAAATATGTTCAAGCCAGAAGTCAATATTGGTTGTCTTTCCCAATCTCTCTTAACCATGTTTTTTGGTTTGTTTCTTCATTTGAGTCCTGCATCACTGAACCCAGAACTCACAGACTCGTCTGGGTTGCCAGCAAACCTCAGGGCTCCCCACCTCCCCAAACCTGGCTCTTTATGTGTGTCCTTGGGATCTGAAGTCAGGTCCAGATACTCTCACCACAAGCACTTTGCTGGTTGAGCCATCTCCCCAGCCCAGTGCCTCCGCTGTAAGTGCTATGTTATTGAATACTTCTGGATATCGCTGGTTATTTGCTAAACACCAACTCTCTAAGTTGAGAGGGTAGGTGACGTGAGTTGACTGTCACACTGTCACACTGAGTTACACTGCTGGCCTAGAGAAAAGACAGAATTTACCTCTCTACCCCTAGCCAGCTTGAAGGTGCTTCTTCTCACCTTTACCAGTTTTGATATTTAAATCTTTTTAATTATGTTATCACTTAAGTGGCTATTTTAGATTGTAAGATGTTTATTTGTTTTTACAACTTCCTTGTATACATTGGGGGGGTATTTTTGTAATTGAACAACAATCCCCAAGAATTTAAAATGTTAATCAAATGCCATATGATAATTTTTTTCTTGCAGGTTTGTCCTTTTGTTTCACTGATGGCAAAATAATTTGTCTTTAAACTCAGGATAATGTCAATGTCCAAAAGATAATTGCACTGTGATTTTATATAGAATCCTGTTGACTCTAAAAATTAGATGTGGGGCTCATCACATCGTCAGTGTGATGCTGAGCTGCCTCATCTATGAGATTAGTTCTTTCCTAATGTCTGTCAGGAGGGTATTTCACCAGAAGATGCCCGCCCACTATCAAGTCAGTCCTATAGTATTTGCTTACTCAGGTAGGATTTATATTTTCCACTGTATTTCCTAACTAGGTGTTTTTTTCATGCTTTCTCTTGTTTAATAGTTTCTTTGTTTCTAAAATAACATCTTGTTCCCTGCACACAGTGAGAATTTGAAAGCCATGGCAGTTGTTTTTACTGTCTCTAGGTTTGCAAGTTTTTCATTTTAGGAACAGTTAATATGTGGGCAATTTCTCTCCTCTCTGTCTCTGTCTCTCTCTGTCTCTGTCTCTCTCTGTCTCTCTCTGTCTCTCTCTGTCTCTCTCTCTCTCTCTCTCTCTGTGCGTGTGTGTGTGTGTGTGTGTGTGTGTGTGTGTGTGTGTGTGTGTGTTGGGAATGAAGGCTTTGTTTATACTAGACAAATGGCTTACCACTGAGCTATATTAATATGGGAATAATTTTTAAAGAAATCTACTTAAATTCATATTCTTCATACTTTTTTGCTTCATATTGCAGGAAACTCATGTGTTGTAATACATAGTACACTGATAAAAGAATATTTAAATATAAAGTCTATGTTCTGCAGGAAGTTTAATAAAATAAACACTAAAATAAAATTAGAAAATGGAAAGGAAGATGTATGTACTATATTATAATATAAAACTTAATGTATTTATTTAAACACTGATGAGTAAAACCAAGGTAACTACTTATAAAAAGATATGGGTTTTTAATTGTGTGAGATTCAGAAGGTATCAGAATAATAGTGTGTACTGTGCCGAGGGAATGGTTGATAGGTAGAAACCAGAATTCATTCAAGAAATCCATTTTATGAAGTTTCATTTATGTATAGTTCTGCCTCGTAGAGAGTTTTTCGTGGCTATTCCTGACATTTTTTATAATTAGCACAGCGGATACTTTATGTAAAGGGGCCGTGACTAACGGGATTGCAGGAACCTGAAAGCAGTTTAGCCAGGATAAGCATTCCTTTTGCAATCTTTACACTCATAAATTGCCTGGCATTTGAATCTCTTTACTCTTCATATGGACAGCAAAGATACAGCAGCTTCAGGTCACCACCATGGTACAGGTATATGGTATTTATTGCCTCTCGGAGAAGGTGTTTTAAATCACCAACAACCTATGTAACCTTGGGTACGTCACTTACTCTCTCTGACTTGTTTCCTCATTCAGAATGGGAGGTTAGAATCAATGATTGTGCAGTAACACTCCCTTTACCTCCAAGATTCCAAAACCAGGCTGTTCACGTCCCTACTGTGTGTCAGCAATGTAATTTGTACTTTGTACCTTGGGAATAGATGAATTCATATAGAATAAACAGACTGCTTAAACTATAAAACAAGGGGTCAAAATATTAATTCAAAGCTTTCACTTCTGGCTCTGATTGGGTACAGTAGATGAAGCCAGACAATCCCTAAAACCTCTCCCAAGCTGGATAATTCTCCCAGAGATTAGAAGAGATGCAATACAGTACTATGGTCCTTGGCAGCTAGATAACTCCTAAGAGAAGATCCACAATCCCCTCTGTTGGGTGACAGCTTCTCATCTACCCATAGGACAAAGGATCCCGTGGGTAACATAAAATGTTAAAAGTGTGATCAACTCAACACAGAGCAAAAAGACACAACGTAAAGGAGGAACTAAGAAAGACCACAAGATGACCAGTTTACATCCAAGTGTATTTTCCTTTACCAGTTTCCAGCCCAGTTGCTCATGACAGTGGTGCTCGTACTCTGCAGAGGCAGTAAAAGTGGAGACAGGTAGTCCCGATCTTGTTCTCAGGCTTCAGGAAAAGGCTTTCAGCCTTTCCCATCAGCCATGCTGCTGACTGGGAGTTCTTCATGCATGGCCTTTGAAATGTGGAGAAAGCTGCTTCTATTCCTAGTTATTTCCGTTCGCATACATGCATACAACTCTATGGAATCCACAAATGCGCCTGCTTGAGCTGAAAAAGCAAATCTCTCAAGTTTACAAGATGCAAAAGTTAACATGGAAAAAAAAATCACCCATAAATTTCTACAACATCAATGAGCAATATCAAAGGAGAAATTAAATAATTCCACTTCAAATAGCATCAAAAAGAATGTGTGTTAATATTTGAGTAGAAGTTTATCCCAAGTCTTATATAATGAGAACTATAAAAAAATTGCTAAAAGAAACTCCCTCGTTGATGAAAATCAATAAAAATACTGTCTGTGGTGATGGATTGAAAAACATTATTGGGATAATAAAACTCCATAGGGTGATCTACCA